>NC_142012.1:1035863-1090863 GCF_049901735.1 Notechis scutatus
AAGACACACTAAAAGCCTCCAATACAGGAAACACAATGTTGCCAGCCAATCAAGACACACACAAAAAGCCACAAAACAGACAGAAGGTATTAGAAACACCAGTCAAGCAGAGCACAGCAAACTCCAAGACCAATAAACACAGACCAAGACTCCCAACCAATCAGGATGAAGAAAAAACCATTCTGGCACAGCAGTAGGCTAGCCCCAAATTTAAAACAGAAACGGCTGTGAAAGTCTGACTCACAGACGAACACAATACAGAAGCCTGATGATGGCAGATAAGATTCTGCCAAAACGTTGCTACAACTTTAAAAGCACAACTATAATGACGTGGGAAAATACCCGAACAAAGCTGAATACCATACATACATACATACATACATACATACATACATACATACGTGCGTGTGTGTGTGTGTGTGTGTGTGTGTGTGTGTATTATGTGTGTATATGATATTAGACATGGAGCTCATATATATAAGCTTTGTTGGCTGAGGAATTCTGGGAGTTGAAGTCTTAAAGTGGCCAAGGTTGGAGATTCCTGCCCTAGACCATTCTGGAACAAATGGCTCTCCAACATCTTTTTGAAGGAGAAAAAACAAAGGATGGAAACTGACCAAGGAGAGAAGCAACCTGGAACTAAGGAGGAATTTCCTGACAATTATAACAATTAACCAGCGGAACTGCTTGCCACCAGAAGTTGTGGATGCTTCAACTCTGGAGGTTTTTAAGAAGAGACTGGACAACCATTTTGTCTGAACTCTCTCTCCTTCTTGAGCAGGGGGCTGGACTAGATGACATTCAAGGTCTCTTCCAACTCTGTTTTTTCTTCTTCTATATATACAAAAGCGAAATGCCGCTCGCACATCATCACAAAATCTCCAGTACTGTAAAGCCTACAAACTTGAAATTTAGCATGAATGTTCCTCTTGGCTTTTAGGTGCTCACTAAGAAAGGATTCTTCGAAATGACCATCAGAGCTTTAGAGTGTTTCCTATATTATTATTATTATTATTATTATTATTATTATTATTATTATTATTATTATTATTATTATTATTAACACGCTCTGATGCTAAGGAGTTCTACTCCCCATCCCCACCTGAAAAGAAATCTCTTCCAAAGGCAAAACACAAGCAGAGGAGTTTCACTTTCACTTTCACAGCAGCACCAAGCAGATTTAGTACACAACAGTTGAGCTAAGCCGCACCCAGGTTCCTTGCTGTCTCCTTCTTGCTCACACAGCAAATACTCTTTCAGTTTCCAAACAGCCCTCAATTCTCTCACACTGACAGGACGCTAGCCAGACGAAGACTGATGGATGCTGGTAGGCAGAGGCAGAATTCCCCCCCGCACACCTTATTTTCCTCCCCAAAAACTAAGCCCGACCACATAGTTTCATAGCGAAGCACGTGGATCGAGATATTCTATTCTATTCTATTCTTTAAGATTTCATTCAGATTTTTCTCCATGCCGGCTGGGGAATTCTGGGAGTTGGAAGTCCACACGGCTTAAAAGGACTGAGCGTCTGCGTGTTTGACAAGCAACCCTCTGGCCTCTAGTCTGAAGACCTTTAGTAAATGAGCACTTGCCAATTAGCAAACATTAAGCAAAAAAAAAAAAAGGGGGGGGGGTAGGATTGTAGCTGTGACATTTCCATGACAACTGACATTTTCTTCGTATACTTGCAAATTAGCGATGGGGTTGCAATGTGTAACACTTTTCAAGGCTTCCATTTTGGAACGCATAAATCTCCCTGAAACACCTCTTGCTGATTAGTACAGGGGTGGGATTCAATTTTTTTTAACAACCGGTTCTGTGGCCGTGGCTTAGGTGGTGGGCGTGGCTTGGTGGTCATGTGACTGGGTGGACACGGCTTGGTGGTCATGTTATTGGCTGGGTGTGGCCAACTCAATGTCACTCACATCGAGGCATGCATCTCCTCGCCTCTCATGACTGTGGGGATGCTGCAAGAGTCGTAAGTGTGAAAAAGGGTCATAAGTCACTTTTTTCAGTGACGTTGCAACTTTGAATGGTCACTCCACACAAGCAAAGTACCAGCAAAGGAGGGAGAAAAAATTCCAGAAACGTTCCTGAGACAGGAAGTCTAGTCTTGCCAAGAATGTAATAAAGGTAAAAGGAGAGGCAGTTTCTGTAAGCAACACCAGAATGTTTCCTTCCTGCCTTCCTTACAGGATTAGCCCAGGAATTTCTTCTAACAACCGGTTCTCTGAACTGCTTAGAATGTTAACAACCGGTTCTAGCGAATAGGTGCGAACCTGTAGAATCCCACCCTTGGGTTAGTACAATAGTCCTCGACTTACAACTGCCCATTTAGTGACAGTTTGAAGTTTCCAACGGCACTGGCGAAAGTGATCGCGACTGTTTTTCACACTTATGGCTGTCACGGCCTCCCCGTGGTCACATGATCAAAATCCGTCATCCCTTGAGACTTTGAAGAAGAGATTGGAGTGCCATTTGTTGGAAATTGTGTAGGGCAGTGATGGCAGAGCCATTTGTGCGGGCATGCGAGCCCCAGCCGAACCTAACTGCACTGCACATGCGTGCACCTCCCAGGCTGATTGTTGGTCTGTTTGAGGCCGTTTTCGCCCTCCCAGGGGATCGAGGGAAGCCTCTGCAGCCTTTGGAGGCCAGAAAATGGGCCTTCTGGGAATACTGCAAGTGCCAAAAACCAGAAGTGCCGAAACGGGCCCATTTTTCGGCCTCCAAAGGCTGCAGAGGCTTTCCTCAAGCCCCCGGGAGGAAGAAAATGGCCTTAAACGGACTGAAAATCAGCCTGGGAGGTGCGCATGTGCAGTGCAGGTAAGGGGGGGGGTTTCCGCAAACATGTGCAGGGGGGCGGGGCTCATTGCATGGTGGGTGCTGGCATGCATGCATGTGCTATCGCACGTGTGCGTGCACACCACAAAAGGTTCACCCTCACTGGTGTGGGTCTCCTGCTTGGTGTGTGTGTGGGAGGGTTGGACTAGATGACACCAATGTAATGTAGTTTAGATCAAGAAGGAAGGAAGGAAGGAAGGAAAAGAAAGAAAAAGGAAAGGAAAAGTAAGGATGAAAGAAAGAAAGAAAGAGAAAGAAAGAAAGAAAGAAAGAAAGAAGAAAGAAAGAAAGAAAGAAAGAAAGAAAGAAAGAAAGAAGAAAGAAAGAAAGAAAGAAGCTTGCCTTCATGGTGTAGGGTCTCCTGCTTGGGTGTGTGTGTGTGTGAGGGGTTTGGACTAGATGACCTACAAGGCTCCTTCCAACTCTGTTAATGTAATGTAGTCTTAGATCAAGAAGGAAGGAAGGAAGGAAGGAAGGAAGGAAAAGAAAGAAAAAAGAAAGAAAGAGAAAGAAAGAAAGAAAGAAAGAAAAGAAGAAAGAAAGAAAAGAAAAAAGAAAGAAAGAAAGAAAGAAAGAGAAAGAAAGAAAGAAAGAAAGAAAGAAAGAAAGAAAGAAAGAAAGAAAAGAAAGAAAGAAAGAAAGAAAGAAAAGAAAGAAGAAAGAAAGAAAAAGAAAGATGATGAAGAAAGAAAGAAAGAAAGAAAGAAAAGAAAGAAAGAAAGAAAGAAAGAAAAGAAAGAAAGTGGGAAAAAGAAAGAAAGAAAGAAAAGAAAGTGTGAAAGAGAAAGAAAGAAAGAAAGAAAGAAAGAAAGAAAGAAAGAAGAGAAGAAAGGTCCCTTCCAACTCTGAAATCTAATTTAGTCTTAGATTGAGAAGGAAAGAAAGAAAGAAGGAAGGAAGGAAGAAAGGAAGGAAGGAAAGAAAGAAAGAAAGAAAGAAAGAAAGAAAGAAAGAAAGAAAGAAAGAAAGAAAGAAAGAAAGAAAGAAAGAAAGAAAAAGAAAGAAAGAAAGAAAGAAAGAAAGAAAGAAAGAAAGAAAGAAAGAAAAAAAGAAAGAAAGAAAGAAAGAAAGAAAGAAAGAAAGAAAAGAAAGAAAGAAAGAAAGAAAGAAAAGAAAGAAAGAAAGAAAGAAAGAAAGAAAGAAAGAAAGAAAGAGAACAGCTTGCCTTCGGAAGTTGTGGGAGCTTCATCACTTCAAACTTTCAAGAAGAGATGGGACTGCCATTTGTCAGAAATGGTGTAGGGTCTCATGCTGGGGCAGGGGGTTGACTAGATGACCTCCAAGGTCCCTTCCAACTATCTGTTAAATCTTGGGCGCTTGGCCACCGGCTTGTATTTATGACGGTCGCGGTACTTCGGGGGTTGCGTGATCCCCTTTGGCGACCTTCTGAGAAGCAAATGGGTGAAGCCGGATTCGCTTGACGACCGTGTTCCCCGCTGAATGACGGCTGTGATTCACTTAACAACGGTGGCAAGGAAGGTCGCGAAACGGGGCCCGAAAACCCGCTTAACAAACGTCTCGTTTAGCAACGGGGAATGTTGGGCTCAAGGGGAGTTGTAAGTTGAGGGTCTCTTTGCATAACGCACAGTTACGGATGTGGCTGCCATGGCGGCGTTTTCTTCTTCTTCTTCTTCTTCTTCTTCTTCTTCTTCTTCTTCTTCTTCTTCTTCTTCTTCTTCTTCTTCTTCTTCTTCTTCTTCTTCTTCTTCTTCTTCTTCTTCTTCTTCTTTTTCTGGCATCAGTTTCTAGCGTCCTTTCCGAAGTGCGGCGACTCCAATTCCCATCGGGATGGAGCCGAGATCGCCGTCCAATTGGCCTCTAGGTCGCTTGCCTCTTCCCTGCTCCTTTCCTCTTTTCTGCAGGAAATTCCCAGGTGGATCCTCCTGCTTTCGTTGTCAGAGCATCCTTCGCAAAGGTATGACGGGGTGATTTACCTGTCACCGGTGGTTCATTTTAACCCGAGGATCAGGGTCTCCTCTGTGGGGGTTTTCATGTTTTATGCCTCCAATCAGTGTGGACTTCAGGCATAGACAGGACCCTCCCCTCCCTCCCCCTTCTTCTTCTTCTTCTCTCCTTCCCTCCTTTTCCTCCTCCTCTTCCTCCTCTTCCTCTCCCTTCTTCTATCCTCCTCTCCCTCTCCCTTCTTCTATTCTTCCTCCCCTTCTTCTCTTCTTCCTCTCCCTCCTTTTCCTCCTCCTCTTCCTCCTCTTCCTCTCCCTTTTTCTGTTCTTCCTCCCCCTTTTCCTCCTCCTCCTCCTATACCTTCCCTTTCCTCTTCCTCCCCTCCCCTCCTTTTCCTGCTCCTCCACCCTCCTTTACCTCTTCCTCTCTCCCTCCTCCTCCTCACACCTACTTTTCCACCTTCTCCCCTTCCTTCTCATCTCCCCATTTTCCTCTTTCACTTCATTTTTCCCACCCCCTCCTCGTTTTCTCCCAAGGTGGCCTTCCTTCCTTCCTTCCTTCCTTCCTTCCTTCCTTCCTTCCTTCCTTCCTTCCTTCCTTCCTTCCTTCCTCCCTTCCCTCCCTCTTTCCTCCCCTCCCCTCCCTCCTTCTCCCACTTCTCTCCACTTCCCCCTCCTATTTTCCTTCCTCTACCCTTTCTCTTATTATCCATGCATCCAGCCAGCCCCCATTCCACCCATCTGCCAGACTGTTCATCCATGCATCCACCTGTGCACCCATGCACCCATCCATCCATCCATCCATCCATCCATCCATTCATGCACCCATGATCCATGCACCCATCCATCCATGCACCCATCCATGCACCCATCCATGCACCCATCCATCTATGCCATCAATGCATCCATGCACCCATTCATCCATGCAGCCATGATCCATACACCCATCCATCTATGCACCCATCCATCCATGCACCCATGCACCCATCCATCTATGCATCAATGCACCCATGCATCCATCCATCCATGCACCCATGCACCCATCCATCCATGCACCCATCTATCCATGCACCCATTCATCCATGCACCCATTCATCCATACACCCATGATCCATGCACCCATGATCCATGTGACACCTAACGCATCCATGCACCCATCCATCTACCTCTTGCACCATCCATGCACCCATCCATGATCCATACCCATCCATCCATGCACCATGATCCATACACCCATCATCTATGCCCATCCATGCACCCACCCATCCATCATGCATGCACCATGATCCATGCCCATCCATGCACCCATCCATCCATGCACCCATCCATCTATGCACCCATTCATCCATGCAGCCATGATCCATACACCCATGATCCATGCACCCATTCATCCATACACCACATGATCCATGCACCCATGATCCATGCACCCATCCATGCACCCACCCATCTATGCATCCATGCACCCATCCATCCATGCACCCATCCATATCTACCCTTCCATGCACCCACCCATCCATCCATGCATGCACTCATGATCCATGCACCCATGATCCATGCACCCATCCATCCATGCACCCATCCATCTATGCACCCATTCATCCATGCAGCCATGATCCATACACCCATGATCCATGCACCCATTCATCCATACACCCATGATCCATGCACCCATGATCCATGCACCCATCCATGCACCCACCCATCTTCATCCATCACCCATCCATGCACCCAGGCACCCACCACGTGCACCCCATGCACCATGCACGCACCATGCACCCGTGATCCATGCACCCATCCATCCATGCACCCATGTTCCATGCACCCATGTTCCATGCACCCATCCATGCATGCATCGTGCACCCATCCATCCATGCACCCATCCATCCATCCATGCATGCACCGATGATCCATGCACCGATGATCCATGCACCCATCCATCCATGCACCCATCCATCTGCACCCATCCATCCATGCACCCACCCATCTATGCATCCATTCACCCATGCACGCACCCATGCACCCATGCATCCATGCACCCCATCCATCCATCCATCCATGTATGCACCCATGATCCATGCACCCATGATCCATGCACCCATGATCCATGCACGCATCCATGCACGCATCCATGCATGCACCCATGCACCCATCCATCCATCCATCTATGCATCCATTCACCCGTTCATGCACCCATGCACCCATGCACCCCATCCATCCATCCATGCATGCACCATGATCCATGCACCCATCCATCCATGCACCCATCCATCCATGCACCCATCCATCCATGCACCCACCCATCTATGCACCCATGCATCTATGCACCCATGCACGCACCCATGCACCCATGCATACATCCATGCACCCATGCACCCATGATCCATGCAACCATCCATCCATGCACCCATGTTCCATGCACCCATGTTCCATGCACGCATCCATGCACGCATCCATGCACCCATCTATCCATGCACCCATCCATCCATCCATGCATGCACCCATGATCCATGCACCCATCCATGCACCCATCCATCTATGCATCCATGCACCCATCCATCCATGCACCCATCCATCCATCCATCTATGCATCCATTCACCCGTTCATGCGCCCATGCGCCCATGATTCATGCACCCATCCATCCATGCACCCATCCATCTATCCACCCATCCATGCACCCATCCATCCATCCATGCATGCACCCATGATCCATGCACCCATCCATGCACCCATCCATTCACCCATCCATCTATCCATCTATGCATCCATGCACCCATGATCCATGCACCCATCCATCCATCCATCTATGCATCCATGCACCCATGCACCCATGATCCATGCACCCATCCATGCACCCACCCATCCATGCACCCACCCATCCATCCATGCATGCACCCATGATCCATGCACCCATCCATGCACCCATCCATCTGTGCATCCATCCATGCACCCATCCATCTATGCATCTATGCACCCATGATCCATGCACCCATCCATGCACCCATCCATCTATGCATCCATGCACCCATCCATCCATGCACCCACTTATCCATTCATCCATCTGTGCATCCATGCACCCATCCATCCATGCACCCATCCATCCATGCACCCATGATCCATGCACCCATGCATCCACCCACCCATCCATGCACCCATCCATCTATCCATCTATGCATCCATGCACCCATTTTCCATGCACCCATCCATGCATCCATCCATCTATGCATCTATGCATCCATACACCCACCCATGCACCCATGCACCCATCCATCTATGCATCCATGCACCCATGATCCATGCACCCATCCATGCACCCATCCGTCCATGCACCCATCCGTCCATGCACCCATCCATCCATCCATCCATCCATGCACCCATCCATGCACCCATCCATGCACCCATCCATCTATGCATCTATGAATCCATGCACCCATGATCCATGCACCCATCCATCTATGCATCCATGCACCCATCCATCCATGCACCCATCCATCCATCCATCCATCTGTGCATCCATGCACCCATCCATCCATGCACCCATCCATGCATCCATCCATCTGTGCATCCATGCACCCATCCATCCATGTGCACCCATCCATCCATGCACCCATCCATACATCCATCCATGCATGCACTCATGATCCATGCACCCATCCATGCACCCATCCATCTGTGCATCCATGCACCCATCCATCTATCCATCTATGCATCCATGCATCCATGCACCCATCCATCCATGCACCCATCCATCCATCCATGCATGCATGCATCTCCCTTCGTCTCCCCTCCCCATTTCACCCTATTCTTTCCCAGTCAAAGGAAAGCCGGGGAAACGGGAGGAAGAGGGGGTGCCCTCGCTGTGCTTCCTCCCAACTGGCTCCCCCGCCCACCCCCACTGCTGAATCCCTCCCCCCTCTCTCCTAATCCGTTCCACGCGGCCGGCCATCCTCCTCCTTCACCTAGAACGACCGGCCGGCTGCACCAGCAGGCTCTTCTTCTCCTCCCATCCCTAGTTAGGAGGCTGCGTCTCTGCGCACGTTTAGCCTTCCCCATCTGTTCTCTTAAAATAATGCAATTTGCCTTAATTTGGGGTGTCAGAGGCTGTTAAAGCTTTGGAGGGAAGACATTATGCGCTGCCACCCAGGTGTCATCCCGGCCTCCTTGTTAATAAATTTATGACGCTCAGCACAAGGCAGTAAATGAAGTTCTCCAGCCTTGGCCCACCTCTGTCCTCCCACCTGGCTGCTGTCCCATTTCTGGGACCCGGCATAAATACTCCGTGACAGGCCGTGGGTGACGAAAGCCCGGCTCCAACTGAGCAAACACAGACCCAGCCTGGCAACAGGCATCAAGATTTGCTCAGGCGTGTTGCTGCTGCGTTCAGGCACAACTACGAGAGGGAAAGTCAATTGCCCGGTTTTAATTGGGCCTTGTTTTTTTTTCCCCCTTCTTCTTTAACTCATTCGAGGGAGAAATGACCACGTTGGTCTTTTTTCCCCTTTTAAATGGAGAAGCCGGGATGAATGGTTCCGCTTTTGCGGGGTTTTGAATGGAAAATGGTGATTTAGTGGGGGCGTTTAAAGGTCGAATAAATTGCAATGCTCTCAGTACACCACTGGACTAGATGACCTCCAGGGTCCCTTCCAATTCTGAGATGCTGTAATTATCCCGTAAGGGCCTCCTGCTTTGAGCAGGGGGTTGGACTAGACGACCTCCAGGGTCCCTTCCAACTCTGAGATGCCGTGGTTCCGTAAGGGCCTCTTGCTTTGAGCAAGGGGTCAGAATAGATGACCTCCAGGATCCCTTCCGACTCTGAGATGCTGTAATTATTCCGTGGGCCTCCTGCTTTGAGCAGGGGTTGGACTAGACGACCTCCAGGGTCCCTTCCGACTCTGAGATGCCGTGGTTCCGTAAGGGACTCTTGCTTTGAGCAAGGGGTCAGAATAGATGACCTCAGGGTCCCTTCCGACTCTGAGATGCTGTAATTATTCGTAAGGGCCTCCTGCTTTGATCAGGGGTTGGACTAGACGACCTCCAGGGTCCCTTCCGACTCTGAGATGCCGTGGTTCCGTGAGGGACTCTTGCTTTGAGCAAGGGGTCAGAATAGATGACCTCCAGGATCCCTTCCGACTCTGAGATGCTGTAATTATTCCGTAAGGGCCTCCTGCTTTGAGCAGGGGGTTGGACTAGACGACCTCCAGGGTCCCTTCCGACTCTGAGATGCCGTGGTTCCGTAAGGGACTCTTGCTTTGAGCAAGGGGTCAGAATAGATGACCTCCAGGATCCCTTCCGACTCTGAGATGCTGTAATTATTCCGTAAGGGCCTCCTGCTTTGATCAGGGGTTGGACTGGGCGACCTCCAGGGTCCCTTCCGACTCTGAGATGCCGTGGTTCCGTGAGGACTCTTGCTTTGAGCAAGGGGTCAGAATAGATGACCTCCAGGATCCCTTCCGACTCTGAGATGCTGTAATTATCCCGTAAGGGCCTCCTGCTTTGAGCAGGGGTTGGACTAGGCGACCTCCAGGGTCCCTTCCGACTCTGAGATGCCGTGATTCCGTAAGGGACTCTTGCTTGGAGCAAGGGGTCAGGCTAGATGGCCTCCCGGGGTCCCGTCCAACTCTGTGATTCTGTGATTCCCTCTTCTTTGAAAGCCTCCAGAGATGGAGAAGCCACAACCTCCAAGAGCGCCTCTCCCAACATCGGACAGCTTTGGAACAATCCATGCTGACTTGCATTTCATAAACAAGATGGCGGGCGGCAGCTCTTGGATTCCTGATCGGTTCTGGATTCCCCTCCCTTCATGTCCCCGAATACAGACCATCGTCCTTCAATTCCGGTTCTCTTCCAGACTGGACATCCCCCCCCGCAACTGCTTCCCCAGAGACGTTCCCCCAGCACCCTGATTTATGCCTGCATTAGAGGGGGCTGGACCAGGCCCACCTGACAGCTTCAGCTAATGGATGACCCCCCGAAATCAATATCAGTGTGTGTGTGTGTGTGAGTGTGTGTGTGTGTTTGAATTTGGATCTTCTACACTCTGCTGGGCTTTGAGGTGGTGCAAATCGCCTGATTTTCCTAATAGGAAGCAAGCCAAGGACAAGAATAATGGCGTCCTTTAAGGAGGAGTGTTTAGGTTCTGCCTCCCAATGGTCCCACTTTGGATTTTGGTTTAGTTTGATTACATTTGTGGTCCAGTTCTCCTCCTCCTCCTCCTTCTCTTCGCCCTACTCTCTCTACTTCTACTTCTTCTTTTCTTCCTCTTCCTCTTCCTCCTCTTTCTATTTCTCCTCCTCCTCCTCCTTCTCCTCGCCCTACTCTCTCTACTTCTACTTCTTCTTTCCTCCTCCTCCTCCTCCTTCTCTTCGCCCTACTCTCTCTACTTCTACTTCTTCTTTTCCTCCTCTTCCTCTTCCTCCTCTTCCTCTTCCTCCTCTTCCTTCTCTTCGCCCTACTCTCTCTACTTCTACTTCTTCTTTTCCTCCTCTTCCTCTTCCTCCTCTTCCTCTTCCTCCTCTTCCTTCTCCCGCCCTACTCTCTCTACTTCTACTTCTTCTCTTTCCTCCTCTTCCTCTTCCCCTTCTTCCTCTTCCTCCTCCTCCTTCTCTTCTACTCTCTCTACTTCTACTTCCTTTCCTCCTCTTCCTCTTCCTCCTCTTTCTATTTCTCCTCCTCCTCCTTCTCTTCAGCCTACTCTCTCTACTTCTACTTCTTCTTTTCCTCCTCTTCCTCTTCCTCCTCCTCCTCTTTCTATTTCTCCTGCTCCTCCTCCTCCCTTTCTCCTCCCCTCGTCCTCCTATTTTTTCTCCTCCTCCCTCCCCTCCTTCTTTCTCTTTCTCCTCCTCCCTCCTCCTCCTAGTCCTCCTCGCCTCCTTCTTTCTCCTCCTCATGCTCCTCCTTCTTTTCTTCTTCCTCCTCCTCCTCTTCCCCCTCCTCCTCCTCTCCTTCTCCTCCCTCCTATTTTTCTTCTCCTCCCCCTCCTTCTCTTTCTCCTCCTCTCCCTCCTTTCTCCTCCTCCTCTCTTTCTCCTCCTCCTCCTCCTCATGCTCCTTCTTCCTTTCTTCCTCCCCCCTCCTCCCCTCCTCCTCATGCTCCTCCTTCTTTTCTTCTTCCTCCTCCTCTTCCCCCTCCTCCTCCTCTCCTTCTCCTCCTCCTATTTTTCTTCTCCTCCCCTCCTTCTCTTTCTCCTCCTCTCCTCCTTTCTCCTCCTCCTCCTCTTTTCTCCTCCTCCTCCTCCTCATGCTCCTTCTTCCTTTCTTCCTCCTCTCCTCCTCATGCTCGTCCTTCTTTTCTTGCTCCTCCTCCTCCTCCTCATGCTCCTCCTTCTTTTCTTCTTCCTCCTCCTCCTCTTCCCCCCTCCTCCCTCCTCCTCCCCTCCTCCTCCTCTCCTTCTTCTCCTCCCTCCTATTTTTCTTCTCCTCCCCTTCTTTTCCTCCCCCCTCCTCCTCTTTTCTCCTCTTCCTCCTCCTCATGCTCCTTCTTCCTTTCTTCCTCGACCCCTCCTCTCCCCTCCTCCTCCTCCTGCTCCTCCTTCTTTTCTTGCTCCTCCTCCTCCTCCTTCTCCTCCTCCTTATGCTCCTCCTCCTCCCCCTCCTGGGCACCCAAATTCCTGAACAACCAGCAATTAATAACTCCCAGGAATGGTTTTTTTTTAGGGGTGGGTGGGTGGGTGGATTACACTGTGCTTTTTGCAAACAACCCCCCTCCGTTCAAATCCTCAGAGGGTTGGTTAAGAGGCAGATTTCTCTAAACCTATTCAGTCAGTTAAAGGAGGAGTGATGAATCAATTAAACAATTTAATTGGCAGCTCTAATTGGTCTCCCTCTAAAAACCTATACAAGGAAAGAGAACAGACGTTATTTGGTGGAGAATGGCCCTTGTAGTCTTTATTTTCCCACCCTCCGGGGCGGCTATTTTGACTGTGAGTCAGAATCAATATTTAAATGTGGGTCTCTGGAGGAATACAAAAAGGCAGTCACCTCTCTTTCTGGCGGGGGTCCGCGGAGCTTCGGTGTTTAGATTTGCTCAATTAGCTGGAAAATTTGAAACACCCTTGCAGTTTTGTCATGGAGAATTGGAACAGCGAAAGGGAGAAAGTCTAACAGTCATCAAGAGAACAATACTCGGTTAATACCTTGGACTAAAATAAGACTGGTAAACAAACCGTTGCTGTTCTTGCAAGAGTAGATGGGGGGAAAAACATTTGGGGAGGCAGAGTTGGGACTGTGCAAATATTGGGTATGGAAGAAGGGAGGAAAGAGACAGGGGAAGGAAAGGAGGAAGGAAGGAAGGAAGGAGAACAAGAGAGAAAGGGAAAAAAAGGAAGGAAGGAAGGGACAGTAGGGAAAGGAAAGGTCAGCGACCGAAGGGAGAGGGATTGATGGACAGAAGGAAGGAGAACAAGAGAGAAAGGGAAAAAAGGAAGGAAGGAAGGAAGGAAGGAAGGAAGGAAGGAAGGAAGGAAGGAAGGAAGGAAAGGAAGGAAGGGAAGGAAGGAAGGAGAACAAAGATTTTGGTTAAAAAAGGAAGGAAGGAAGGGACAGTAGGGAATAGGAAAGGTCAATGCGACAGAAGGAAGAGGGGTTGATGGACAGAAGGAAGGAGGAACAAGAGACTGAAAGGGAAAAAAGGAAGGAAGGAAGGAAGGAAGGAAGGAAGGAAGGACATTTCAGGAAGGAAGGAGGAAGCATCATCAGTGCTAGAAGGGAAGAAAAGGTTTGATCATCTGGTTATTTTCTTGCAGGCGTTTCATGTCCCAACTAGGTGGAGACAGTCAATGTTGAAAAGGAAGAGTTTGATTGGGGACTGGAGGAGGATTGTTTGAAGTTGGCAATTTGTTGACTGGAGTGTTCTCTGAGCTTGGTGATTTCTTGCAGACATTTCATCTTGGGTGTTAACTAGGTAGCATCATCAGTGCTAGAAGGGGAGTGGGGTTTGATCTCTGTTTATATACAAGTGGCTTGCCCTGTCAGTGGAGACAGTAGTGTTGTTTAGACTGTTTGATTGTTTACTGATTGATTGTTTGAGTTGGCAATTTGTTGACTGGAGTGTTGTTTACTTCTTGATTGTTGGTCAAGTGTTCATCTTGGGTGTTAAATCCCTGTTTATCTGGGTGTTGATTGGGGGAGAGGAGGCATTTTAATCCCTTTTGTTTACTTCTTGATTGTTGGTCAAGTGTTCATCTTGGGTGTTAAATCCCTGTTTATCTGGGTGTTGATTGGGGGAGAGGAGGCATTTTAATCCCTTTTGTTTACTTCTTGATTGTTGGTCAAGTGTTCATCTTGGGTGTTAAATCCCTGTTTATTTGGGTGTTGATTGGGGGAGAGGAGGCATTTTAATCCCTTTTGTTTACTTCTTGATTGTTGGTCAAGTGTTCATCTTGGGTGTTAAATCCCTGTTTATCTGGGTGTTGATTGGGGGAGAGGAGGCATTTTAATCCTTTTGTTTACTTCTTTGATTGTTGGTCAAGTGTTCATCTTGGGTGTTAAATCCCTGTTTATCTGGGTGTTGATTGGGGGAGAGGAGGCATTTTAATCCCTTTTGTTTACTTCTTGATTGTTGGTCAAGTGTTCATCTTGGGTGTTAAATCCCTGTTTATCTGGGTGTTGATTGGGGAGAGGAGGCATTTTAATCCCTTTTGTTTACTTCTTGATTGTTGGTCAAGTGTTCATCTTGGGTGTTAAATCCCTGTTTATCTGGGTGTTGATTGGGGAGAGGAGGCATTTAATCCCTTTTGTTTACTTCTTGATTGTTGGTCAAGTGTTCATCTTGGGTGTTAAATCCCTGTTTATCTGGGTGTTGATTGGGGAGAGGAGGGCATTTTAATCCCTTTGTTTACTTCTTGATTGTTGGTCAAGTGTTCATCTTGGGTGTTAAATCCCTGTTTATCTGGGTGTTGATTGGGGAGAGGAGGCATTTTAATCCTTTTGTTTACTTCTTGATTGTTGGTCAAGTGTTCATCTTGGGTGTTAAATCCCTGTTTATTTGGGTGTTGATTGGGAGAGGGAGGCATTTTAATCCCTTTGTTTACTTCTTGATTGTTGGTCAAGTGTTCATCTTGGGTGTTAAATCCCTGTTTATCTGGGTGTTGATTGGGGGAGGAGGCATTTTAATCCTTTTGTTTACTTCTTGATTGTTGGTCAAGTGTTCATCTTGGGTGTTAAATCCCTGTTTATCTGGGTGTTGATTGGGGGAGAGGAGGCATTTTAATCCCTTTTGTTTCCTTTTGGGCTTTTTCATTGTCTCTTTTGAATGAACGTGTAAACGTTCTTTCTCTCTATGTGCCTGTTGATGGCTGGTTTGTCCGACTGCCAAACTTCCAGGAATTCCCTAGCATTTGGGGGGGGGGGTAGGCTGAGCTTGGTCTAAGATGCTAATGATTTCTCCATTGAAACGATGGGGAAGTCTATCCATGTGTTGTGCAATGATGGAATTTTCATCCTGTGGGTTTAGTTGCATTCTACTATCCGAATCAACTGTACCTATCAACCTTGTAGAAAAATAGCCCTGGACCAGATGGTTGACCAGACACAGATTTCAGAGGATTGATTGATTGATTGATTGATTTTGTCAAGCAATTATAAGATAACAGGTATAAGTATAAACATAGTTATGGATACATGAAATGGATACAATATAAGAAAAATAAAAGAAATAAAAATAAAAAAGAAACAATAGGACAGGGACGGTAGGCACATTGGTGTGCTGATGCACGCCCCTACAGACCTCTTAGGAAAGTCAATAGTAGACAGTCTAAGAGGTTAAAGTTTTTTAGGATTTGGGAAGAAACCACAGAGTCAGGTAAGTATTCCAGACATTTACCACTCTGTTACTGAAGTCGTATTTCCTGCAATCAAGTTTGGTGCGGTTTACCTTGAGTTTGCATCTATTGTGTGCTCTTATATTGTTATGGTTGAAGCTGAAGTGATTCATTGACAGGTAGGACATTGCAATGTATGTTTTTATATACTATACTTAGAGCATTGGATCGTGAAGGCGGCGTAGTTCTAGGTTTTCTAGGTCTAGAGTTTCAAGTCTGGTGGCATAAGGTATTCTGCAGGGTAGAGCTCTTCTTGTGAAATATTTCTGAGTCTGAGTGTTAATATCAGATGCATAATGCGGGTTCGACACGATGACCTGAACCATTCTGCAGCAATGGATAATTCAGCACTATGGACTTTGCAAGGGGAAAAAGAAATAATAATTATCAGCAGCTTCTAGAATCCAATTTATTAGTTAATCAGTGCCAATGGTTACGTTTATTCCTCGGTCATTATTCTTAATAGAATCTCTTTGAGGCCAGGCCAGATAAGAGAATAAAATGAACACAGAGGAGAAAAGATGATAAAAAACACGCACACATATTCTGGGAAGAGATACAAAGGGTTTACAAGACAGGAAAGGGGATTAGATATTTTCTTCTTCTTCACTCATGTCGTTCTTTTTATTCTCAGGCAAATTTTATATGGGATCCTTCACTCTTTCAGGTGAAACAGCCTGTGATTTTTTTTTTGCTTGTTAACCTCACTCAATTTTGTGTGCCACCCGCAATTTCCTTTTTTTCAATTGGTTACAGAATAGAATAGAATTCTTTTATTGGCTAAGTGTGATTGGGCACACAAGGAATTTGTCTTTGTGCAAATGCTCTCTGTGTACATAAAAAGAAAAGGTACATTCCTCAAGAGTCAAGAATCATCAGGTACAACACTTAATAATAGTCATGGGGTACAATAAGCAATCAAATCATACTAGTAAACAGTGAATAGAATAGAATAGAATAGAATAGAATAGAATAGAATAGAATAGAATAGAATAGAATAGAATAGAATAGAGAATTCTTTATTGGCTAAGTGATTGGACACACAAGGAATTTGTCTTTGGTGCAAATGCTCTCAGTGTACATAAAAAGAAAAGATACATTCCTCAAGAGTCAAGAATCATCAGGTGCAACACTTAATGATAGTCATGGGGTAATAAGCAATGGTTAGAATAGAATAGAATAGAATAGAATAGAATAGAATAGAATAGAATAGAATAGAATAGAATAGAATAGAATAGAATAGAATAGAATAGAGAATTCTTTATTGGCCACAGAATAGAATAAAAAGAAAAGGTACATTCTTCAAGAATCATCAGGTATTAGTCATGGGGTACAATAAGCAATCATATCATACTAGTGAATAGAATGAATAGAATAGAATAGAATAGAATAGAATAGAATAGAATAGAATAGAATAGAATAGAATAGAATAGAATAGAATAGAATAGAATAGAATAGAGAATTCTTTATTGGCCAAGTGATTGGACACACAAGGAATTTGTCTTTGGTGCAAATGCTCTCTGTGTACATAAAAAGAAAAGGTACATTCCTCAAGAGTCAAGAATCATCAGGTGCAACACTTAATGATAGTCATGGGGTACAATAAGCAATCAAATCATACTAGGAAACAGTCCATATAAATCGTAAGGATACAAGCGACAAAGTTACAGTCATACAGTCACAAGTGGGAGGGGATAGGTGATAAGGAGTGATGAGGAGATTAATAGTGATAGTAGTGCAGACTTTGTAAATAGTTGGACAGTGCTGAGGGAATTATTTGTTTAGCAGAGTGATGGTGCTTGGGGAAAAAACTCTCCTTGTGCAGGGCTCTATAGCGTTGTTTTGAGGGTGGGAGTTGAAACAGTTTATGTCTGGGATGTGAGGGGTCTGTAGATATTTTCACAGCCTCTTTTTGACTCATGCAGTATGCAGGTCCTCCATGGAAGGCAGGTTGGTAGCCATTGTTTTTTCTAATTACTCTCTGAAGTCTGTGTCTGTCTATAGATAGATAGAGATAGATCTATAGAGATAAATTATATATCTATATATAGATAATATATAGAGATACATTATATATCTATATAATATAGATAGAGGTAGATAGATAGATAGAAATATAGATAGATAGAGATATAGTGATAAATAGATAAAGATAGATAGATTATAGATAGAGAAAGATAGATAGATAGATAGAAAGATAGATAGATAGATAGATAGATAGAGATAGAGATCGATAAATAAATAGAGAGAGATACATAGATAGACAGACAGATAGATAGAGATACATAGATAGATAGATAGACAGACAGATAGATAGAGATACATAGATAGATAGATAGATAGATAGACTGATAGATGGATACAGTGATAAATAGATAAATATAGATAGATGATAGCTAGAGATAGCTAGATAGCTAGATGATATATAGAGATAGACAGACAGAGATAGAGATAGATAAATAAATAGAGAGAGATACATAGATAGACAGATAGATAGATAGAGATACATAGATAAATAGATAGACTGATAGACAGATACCGTGTTTCTCACATAATAAGGCCGGGCCTTATTTTTTTTTGAGCCCCGAAAAAATGGCTAGGCTGTCTTTTCGGGGGTGACTTAATTCCTCCCCCCCCTTTCATCCTCATCTAGAGCACCCCGTGGGCAACCTCGCCACCAGCCGCTCCTAACGGGTGATCGTGGCGAAGTGCAGAGAGCTCCCTACTCCCCCCAAACACCTTTGCTGCAGACCCAAGACCTTTGGCACCTGCCGCTGTTGCTTTCCATTCTGCCCATTCTGCCACCACGTTTGGAGCTGCCGCTTCCGTGTTTGAAGCTGCCGCCGCCGTTTGGAGCTGCCGCCACCGTTTGGAGTGCTGTTGGAGCTGCCGCCGCCATTTGGAGCTGCCACCGCCGTTTGGAGTGCCGTTGGAGCTGCCGCCGCTGTTTGGAGCTGCCGCTGCCGTTTGGAGTGCCGTTGGAGCTGCCGCCGCCATTTGGAGCTGCCACCGCCGTTTGGAGTGCCGTTGGAGCTGCCGCCGTTTGGAGTGCCGTTGGAGCTGCTGCCGCCGTTTGGAGTGCCGTTGGAGCTGCCGCCATATTTGGAGCTGCCACCGTGTTTGGAGAGTCGGCAGCGCTCCAAATGGCGGTGGTGCTCCAAACAGCGGTAGTGCTCCGAAGCGGCAGCTCAAACATGGTGGCGGACTCAAACGGCGGCAGCTCCAAACGTGGCGGTGGCACTCCAAACGGTGGTGGCAGCTCCAACAGCACTCCAAACGGTGGCGGCAGCTCCAAACAGCGGCGGCAGCTCCAATGGCACTTCAAACGGCGGCAGCAGATCCAACGGCACTCCAAATGGCAAGTCCCCCCACCCTTCCCCACATTTTGCATGTTTTAAACTAGGCCTAAATTTGGGGGGAGGGGCTTAATTTGATTTTATGCCTAGATAACATGCTGGGTCTTCCTATTGGTGGAGGCCGTATTGTTGGAGAAACACAGTAGATATAGTGATAAATATATAAATATATATTATATATTATATATTATATATTATATATTATATATTATATATTATATATTATATATTATATATTATATATTATATATTATATATTATATATTATATATTATATATTATATATATTATATCTATGTATATGTATATGTATATGTATATGTATATGTATATATTTGTTTTCTTAAGTTTTCGAGGGTATTACATGTATGGTATTCAGCTTTGTTCGGGTATTTTCCCACGTCATTATAGTTGTGCTTTTAAGGTTGTAGCAGTTTGGCAGAATCTCATCTGCCATCATCAGGCTTCTGTATAGTGTTCGTCTGTGTTCGGGTCGACGAACACAATACAAAAGCCTGATGATGGCAGATGAGATTCTGCCAAAACGTTGCTACAACCTAAAAGCACAACTATGACGTGGAAAAATACCCAAACAAAGCTGAATACCATAGATAGATAGATAGATAGATAGATAGTGTTGTGTCCCTGACTAGCTAGTCTTCAACCTGGTCCGCATTTTGAGCGGGACCATCTGACTGTTCCCATTGGTTGGTGCCGTTTGACAGAGACTATATAAGGAGCTGTCAAACGGCATCAACCGGCTTTTGGGCTCCGGCTCAGCCAGCCGCTGCCAGCCCAGCTGGGCAGCCACGTTAATCTGTTACTACTTCAAATAAAGAAACGTTATTCTTCAGCTCCTGTGTCTGCCTGGTGTGTCCGTCCACCAATACAACAGATAGATAGATAGATAGATAGATAGATAGATAGATAGATAGATAGATAGATAGATAGATAGATAGATGATATATAGAGATAGACAAACAGAGATAGAGATAGATAAATAAATAAATAGAGAGAGATACATAGATAGAGAGAGATACATAGATAGAGATACATAGATAGATATACATAGATAAATAGACAGATAGACTGATAGACAGATAGATATAGTGATAAATAGATAAATAAAGATAGATGATAGAGATAGACAGATAGAGCAATGGAAATTTTGGACTTGGTTGTGGTCATAAGTCAAGGACTATCTGTATATTTTTTCTGACTACTTTGGGCCTCCTATATTTTTGGTTGTTACCCTTGTCTACACACACACAACACACATAATGGACACCCCAGAGAACATGCAAAAGGGGTCTAAGAAGAATAACATCAATAATATTAATTTCTTCAATTTACATACTAGCCAACTCCTGGCAACCTTAGGCAGTTATCTGGCATATAATTTGTCTCACTGTTCTCTCTTATTAGTTTCACATAAATATGTTTGTTAATATGTTGCTAACAAGATCAAACGTGAGTTAGAGAGGCCCTGGTACTTTTGAATTATGTACCCCAAACTTGGAACTTGTCGTTCTAAGTATTATGGATTCTATTCAACTGAGGGAGGTGCGGCAAGAAATATTATTTTTCAATGGTGGAAGGACAGCACGACCTTAAATTTACAATCTCGGTCCACCGATACGTGTTCTCCTTCAGTTTATGAGCTGGCTCTGTATTGATGGAATGGAAAGTCTGATCAATATTATTTTGTGTGGGTTTAGTAATGAGTTTTAAAACTAGGCTGGAGGATTTCCTACTCTCATTATGTTTATCTTTCTCTCCCTTCCTTCCCTTCCTTCCTTCCCTTTCTTCTGTCCTTCCTCCCTTCCCTCCCTCCCTTCCCTTCCTTCCTTCCTTCCCTTCTTCTGTCTCCTTCCTTCCCTTCCCTTTCTTTCCTTCCTTCCTTCCTTCCTATCTTCCCTCCCTCTCCCTTCCTCTCTGTCTCCTCCCTCCCTCCCTTTGTTCCCTCCCTCCTTTCCTTCCTTCCTTCCTTCCTTCCTTCCTTCCTTCCTTCCTTCCTTCCTTCCTTCCTTCCTTCCTTCCTTCCTTCCTTCCTTCCTTCCCTTCCTTCCCTTCCCTTCCCTTCCCTTCCCTTCCCTCCCTTCCTTCCTTTCTTCCCTCCCTATCTCCCTCCCTCCCCGTCTCCTTCTTTCCTTCCCTCCCTTCTTGTCTCCTTCCTTCCTTCTTCCTTCCTTCCTTCCTTCCTTCCTTCCTTCCTTCCTTCTTTCCCTTCCCTTCTCTCCCTTCCTTCCTTTCTTCCCTCCCCTCCCTCCTCCCCTCCTTCCTTTCCTTCCCTCCCTTCTTGTCTCCTTCCTTCCTTCCTTCCTTCCTTCCTTCCTTCCTTCCTTCCTTCCTTCCTTCCTTCCTTCCTTCCTTCCTTCCTTCCTCCCTTCCCTCCCTTCCTTCCTTTCTTCCCTCCCTGTCTCCCTCCCTCCCCGTCTCCTTCTTTCCTTCCCTCCCTTCTTGTCTCCTTCCTTCCTTCTCCCTCCCTGTCTCTTCCTCCTCCCTCCCTCCTCCCTCCCTCCCTCCCTCCCTCCCTCCCTCCCTCCCTCCCTCCCTTCCCTTCCTTCCTTCCTTCCTTCCCTTCCTTCCTTCCTTCCTATCTTCCCTCCCTGTCTCCCTCCCTCCCTGTCTCCTTCTTTCCTTCTCTCCCCTTCTTGTCTCCTTCCTTCCTTCCTTCCCTCCCTCCCTGTCTCCTCCCTCCTCCCTTCCTTCCTCCCTCCCTCCCTCCCTCCCTTCCTTCCTTCCTATCTTCCTCCCTGTCTCCTCCCTCCCTGTCTCCTTCTTTCCTTCCTCCTTCTTGTCTCCTTCCTTCCTTCCCTCCCTCCCTGTCTCCTTCCTTGGTTCCTCCCTCCCTCCCTCCCTTCCTTCCTTCCTTCCTTCCTTCCTTCCTTCCTTCCTTCCTTCCTTCCTTCCTTCCTATCTTCCCTCCCTCCCTCCCTCCCTCCCTCCCTGTCTCCTTCTTTCCTTCCCTCCCCTCTCCTTCCTTGGTTCCTCCCTCCCTCCCTCCCTCCCTCCCTCCCTCCTTTCCCTCCTATAATCCTCTGCTTTTGTAGTATACATTAAATGACTGGCCTCATATATTGGCCACCAGGGCTGCCCCCGAAGGCAAGTCCTTGACTTCCAACAGTTCGTTTAGGGTTATGAAACCCATTATGACTCACAACCGTTTTGTACCCTTGCAACCTTTTTGTGCCATTCCCAGGGTCGTGGGATCAAACTTCAGAGGCTGGGCAAACGGACTCCTATTTCTGACGGACGCAGTGTCCTCAGGCTCACGTGATGAGGATCCCCTTTTTGTGCGTCGATGCGGAAGCCCGTTTCCCTGAACGACTGTGTGACTCACTTAACAACGGCAGGGATTCGCTTCACAAGAAAGGGGCAAGAAAGGTCATAACATGGGGGGCAAAACCTACTTCACAACCGCCACGCTTAGCAAGAGAAATTTTGTGCTCAGTTGTGGTTGTCAATCAAGCGTTCCCTGTACATTTAAATCAGTGTTTCTTAAACTTCTTTCTCTCAGGGACCCTCCCCCCTTTTAACAATCCCAGGAGACACCCCCCTGCCCCCCCAAAAGAGCTTTTGTTGGTAGGAGTTACGTTTATGGCCATATTTTTTTTGAATTGGAATCCTTCAGTCTCAGGAGACTTAAGGCAAGGATGGCGAAACCATTTTGTTGTGTGCTGCGTGCGTGTGCTGGCACCCACAATGCAATGGGCCCTGCCCCCTGCGCATGCATGTGCAACACCCCACCACTACCTCCTTACCTGCACTGCGCATGCGCACGCCTCCCAGCTGATTTTTGGCTCATTGGAGGCCTTTTCCGGTCTCCCAGAGGCTCGAGGGGAAGCCTCTGCAGCCTTGGGAGGCCGAAAAACGGGCCTTCCGGAAATACCAGAATTGCCAAAACGGGGCCATTTTTCGGCCTCCCAAGGCTACAGAGGCTTCCCTCGAGCCTCCGGGAGGCCGGAAAAGGCCTCCAACAGGCTGATAATCAGCTAGGAGACGCGCACATATGTAGTGCAGGTAAGTTTGGCTGGGGCTCGCGTGCCCGCACAAATGGCTCTGTGTGCCACTTGTGGCACACACGCCATCACGGGACTTTGCTCTGAAAAGAGGTCCTAAAAGAGCATCTTGTGTGGCTAAAAAGGCCAATTGGAGAGGGACAATCTCTTCCACACTGAAGACAGGTACAGCCTGTCCCCTGTCCAGCCACCGGATTTCGCTGGTTCCGGGACTGTCTCTTGGCCTCAGCCTGCCCAACGAGTGTCTCTTCTTCGAATTGGAGAAGGCCATGCGGCGTCTTTAGCCTCCAAGCTGAATGATCAGAGGTCACGGTTTCCCAGCTGTTGGTGTCCATTCCCAAGGCCTTTAGATCCCTCTTGCAGATGTCCTTATATTGCAGATGGGGTCTCCCTCCCTGGCACTTACTCCGCGCTAATTCTCCATACAGGAGGTCTTTCGGAATCTGCCCATCAACCATCCTCACGACATGCCCAAGCCAGTGTAGTCGCTGTTTCAATAGTTCATACACACTAGAAATTCCAGCATGTTCCAAGACTGCGTTATTTGGGACTTTGTCATGCTAGGTCCGTGAGGGTGTGAACCTGTGGCATGCGTGCCACAGATGACACGCCAAGCCATTTGTGCCAGCACACGAGCTGCAGGCAAACTTACCTCACTCCAGCTGATTTTCGGCGGGTTTGAGGCCTTTTTCGGCCTTCCAGAGGCTTGAGGAAAGCCTCTGCATCCTGAAATACCGGAAATACCGGAAGGGACGAAACGGGCCTAGTTTTCGGCCTGCAAAGCCTGCAGAAGCCTTCCTCAAGCCTCTGGGAGGCTGAAAAGGCCTCAAACCCGCCGAAAATCGGCTGGGAAGCGCAGGTAAGGAGGCAGGGGATTGCCTGCGCAGGGGGCTTGGGAGGGTGGCGCGCGCATTGCCTTCTGGGTGCTGGCACGCAAGTGTGCATGCACAAGCGTGTGCACAATTTTTGGCACAGGAGCCCCAAAAGGTTAGTCACCACTGTGCCAGGTGATGCCAAGAGTACATCGGAGACAGCGCATAGGAAAGGTGTTTCAACTTTCTCTCCTGCCGTGCGTAAAGGGTCCAAGACCCGCTGTAGTACAAGAGTGTGCACAAGACACAGGCTCTACAGACCCGAATCTTTGTTATGTTCTGTCAGCTTCTTATTAAACCATTACTCTCTTTGTAAGCCTGGAAAATGTGGCGGCCGCTTTAACGATACGTCTCTCCATCTCAGTGTCTTAAAGAGAGAGGGTCGGAGATAGCTGAGCCAACGTTTCTTAAACATCTTTCTCTCAGGGACCCATCCTCGCTTTAAAAAACCCAGAAGACCCCCCCTGCCCCCCAAAGAGCTTTTGTTGGTAGGACTTATGTTTATGGCAATATTTTACCGCATTAAAAATTGAAGTGGATGCATTTGCTGCTGCTGTCTCATCTCACGATGGTTGATGGGATTTTAATGCTGTATTATTATTATGATCTTATCAGCATAAGGCTGGCAAATTATGTTGGGTTTTTTTTTGGATTCCCCCCTTCCAGAGGAGGGTTTGGGGGAAATCTCAGGGTCCTGGGACCACACTTTAAGAGTGGCTGGCCTAATTGGTATATATTGTGACTACAATACTGTTCCCAAATCTGCTTCGTAATTTGTATTTCCTCCCCCCCCCCCACACACACACTGAAAACACACTGTTTTTGTAGGCTTTCTCAGCTACTATCTTTGAAGGGTGTTGGGAACCGATCGTTCTTGTCCAGGTGTTATGTCTCACCTGTGCCAACGAGGTGAGAAGTCCAAATTTCCAAATGAATATAAACAAGCAAACAAGTCCAGTAATGACAGGGTTAAATTCCTTGAGCCGGGAAAGTTCTTGGCAGTCTCACACAAGCTGCCTGCCAAGTCCGATAATAAAGCAAGAACATAAATCACAAGCTATCGCCACACAGAGAATCTTTCGAAGCTTCTCTCACAAATTAACACGTTGTCCTGAACAAGTTCTCAGAGCGAACACACCCACTTTTATTCCCTGTGGGGCGTGTCAGTCCCTCATCTCAGTCTCTGATTCGTCCTTTCTTTCTACGTTGCAACTTACACTTTTGCCTGCGCCGTTGCCTCGCATCAAGCCAGCATTCCTCAGCTTGATCCTCAGTCAGAGGCTCTGATACGCTCTCCTGATTATCTGCCGACACCTGAGGCACAATCAAGGAGGAAGGTCCTGCCGAGGAGGAAAGTCCTGGGGAGGAAGGCAATTCCAAATCCTCTAACAAAGCAGGCTCAAACCTCAGAGCCAAATCCTCCCCTTCCTCACCGTCCAAGTCTTCATCCTCTAGCAAAGCAGGCTCAAACCTCAGAGCCAAATCCTCCTCTTCCTCATTGTCCAAGTCCTCGACCTCTGACAAAGCAGGCTCAAACCTCTGAGCCACAACATCCAGGTATTGAAGATTTAATAGCTGACCAGCTGCTGTAAGGATGCTGATGCAATGAGGATGAGTCAGGAGGGTTATTGCCGCTTTAAGACTGAGGTTGGGTCAGCAGGGTTATTGCCACTTTAAGAAGCTGTCTATATAAGGGAGGCCTTGAGAGGGCTTATCTCTCTCCTCGTGTCCTATCTCCATTGCAGTTCTCCGTGTAGAGTTGAAGATCGATTGCTTGCCTGGTATTTGCCTAACACATGTATGTATGTATATAGCAGTCTTGTATATAAATCACTGTTAAATGACAACGCCTCTGTGTCCTGTGTTTTGGTCCTGGGTTGTTTCCCAATAGGAGTCACAAACACTCTGACATTTCTGTTGGAGATGGACAACAACACTCTTGGTGGTAGTTATTCCTCGTTATGCACCTTTCTTTTTGGCTTGCTACCTAGAGTTGTGGGCGCTTCATGTTCAAGCAATGATTGGACAGCCATTTGTCTGGAATGGTATAGGCTCCCCTTTTTGAGTAAGGGGTTGGACTAGAAGACCTCCGAGGTCCCCCCACCCAACTTTGTTTTTATTCTATTATTCTAAGAAGAGCCTCCTTAATTCTCTTCCTCCCAAACAAATTGTCTAAACTTTGTTGTCTCTTGGTCCTTTGGAATTCAATCCCTCCCTCCCTCCTGGGAATTCAGATTACAACCCACCAGTCTATGGTGGCTATATGACTCTATGATTATGTGGCTCTATGATTCCGATTCTCTATGATTCTATGACTCTATGACCCTATGATCCTATGACTATTATTCTATGACTATGACTCTATGATGCTATGATTCCATGATTCTATGACTATGATTCTGTGACTCTATGATTCTGACTGATTCTATGACTATGATTCTGTGGCGCTATTATTCCGATTCTATGTATGATTCTATGACTCTATGATTCTACAATTCTGTGACTGATTCTATGATCCTGTGACTATGATCCTATTATTACCCTGTGATTCTATGATCCTATAATTCTATGGCTATGCTTCTATGACCCTGTGACTCTATGATTTGGTGACTCTACAATTCTATGACTCTATGATCTTATGATTCTATGACTGTGATTCTATGATTGTATAATTTTGTGGCTCTAAGATTCTATGACACTATGATTCTGTGACTATGATTCTGTGACTCTATGATTCTATGACTCTTCCATGTCTCTATATTCCTATGATTCTACGACTTTATGATTCTATAGGAGGGCTCTTCAAACTTGACAGCTTGAAGACTTGTGGACTTCAACTCCTAGAATTCCTCCTCCAGTCATGTTAGCTCAGGAATTCTGGGAGTTGAAGTCCACAAGTCTTAAAGTTGCCAAGATTGAAGACCCTTGTTCTACTACAGTATATGATTCTATGGTTATTTCATTCTATGCCTCTAAGGGTGATAGCCATCAAGTTCAATGCCTTTAAAATGATATGACTGACATGGAGGAGTGACCCATCAAAGACCTGATTGATAGGTGGAAGTCCCATCAGAGGCAATTCATCAAGGAAGGCCTTCCTCACGCAGGGAAATCTGTCTGCAGAACCAACGCATGACCGTTGACTTCTGCAGCTCCTGGATGCTGACATCTTTAGAACTGGGATCGCCAACCTTTTGGACCTCAGGGACCACCAAACTCATCATTTTAAATCCCACAGACCAGAGACCCTGGGAAAATCACCCCCAAAAAAGTCTGCAGGAAAATCCCCCACCCCGTTTTCCTACCAATCGATCGTTCTTTATTTGGGATTGCAGGATAACATCTCCAGCTCCGTTCTCAGGGGAGAGAGAGAGACTTTTGGCTTCATGCAAGGAAAGCAGCAGAAGCAGCAGAAGTCTTCCCTAAACTCCGCCAGAAATGAGTCTTTGCCAGCTCAGCCTCTTGGAGCCTTGCAGGGTCCCAAAGACTCATTTCTGGTGGAGTTTGCGGGAGAGAAAGAAAGACTTTTGCTGCTTTCCTTGCGTGCAGCCAAAAGCAGAAGAAGCGGAAAGAAGCAGCCCGGTGGCCAGGCCTTGTGTTCCTACGGGTGATGTGTGTGACGCAGCCTTGTTTTCCCGCGCAGCTTGGATTAATTGCTTTGGGGGCGACATTTCTCTGTGGACCACCAAAATTTTCTCGCAGACCACCAGTGGTCCCCGGCCCACCGGTTGGCAGCCACTGCTTTAAGGAGATGCTTTTCGCTTGTTCCACCTTAATCTTCTGTTCTTTACGACCAGGAAAACATCTCAACCGATCGCAGCCGCACCTTGGATGTTTGCTTCTTTACTCATCTGGAGGCACCTATCAAACCCAGCTCAAATCTGCTCCTTTCTCCTTAATCCCTTTTATGCCTGAATGATTAACATTGGATGTTTAAAAATCCATTTGCTTAAAAAGCTGCCCTCGTTTCCCAAACATTTTAAAGCCGCCTTGAGAATTTAAGGCAACTGGCTTAGCTACATGATTTTATGACTTGGTTTATTTTATTTTTCTTTCTCGAACGCCGGCCAGAGATTTTGGGGGGGCGTCTGGAAGGATTTCTCCATGGGAAGAATGTCATCATTCGAAAACGCTTCTACAACTTCTCTTCGTCTCATTTAATGGAGACCAGGGCCCTGCTCTGAATGACTTCATTACCCCCTCCTGGCATTTTGCAAACCAGAGTCCCTGCGGCCTCTTTTATATTTATTCATTTTTAATGTGTTTTTATATTCTAGGTTTCAGCAAGAGGGCCTCCCCAAGTAGTTTAAAATTAACATGCTCAATTATTGCAGCGCGAAGACAAAGTCATGGTTAAGGGAGATGAGAAGCAATGGATGGAAACTAATCAAGGAGAGAAGGAGAACTAACGATAAATTTCCTAACAGTGAGAGCAATTAACCAGGGGGAACGGCTTGCCACCAGAAGTTGTGGGTGTTGCTCCATCACTGGAAGTTTTTAAGAAGAGACTGGACAGCCGTTTGTCTGGAATGGTGTAGGGTTTCCTGCTTGAGCAGAGGGGTTGGACTAGATGACCTCCAGGGGTACCTTCCAACTCTGTTATTCTGTATTCTGCAAAGCAAGGGTCTTCAAACTTGGCAAGTTTAAGACTTGTGGACTTCAACTCCCAGAATTCCTGAGCTTACATGGACTGGAGGAGGAATTCTGGGAGATAAAGTCAACAAGTCTTCAAGCTGTCAAGTTTGAAGATCTCTGATCTATCATCTGTCTGTCTGTCTGTCTGTCTGTCTATCATCTTCTCATCCATCCATCCATTTATTTATTTATTTATTTATATTTGTCAATTGCTTACAAGATAATAGGTATAAGTAAAAACATAGTTATGAATACATGGATTTCTATCTATCTATCTATCCATCCATCCATCCATCATCTATCACAAGGGTCTTCAAACTTGGCAAGTTTAAGACTTGTGGACTTCAACACCCAGAATTCCTGAGCTAACATGACTGGAGGAGGAATTCTGGGAGTTGAAGTCCACAAGTCTTAAAGCTGTCAAGTTTGAAGACCCCTGGATTCTATCTATCTATCTATCTATCTATCTATCTATCTATCTATCTATCTATCTATCTATCTATCTATCTATCTATCTATCTATCTATCTATATCTATATCTATATCTATCTATCTATCTATCTATCTATCTATCTATCTATCTATCTATCTATCTATCATCTATCTATCTATCTATCTATCTATCTATCTATCTATCTATCTATCTATCTATCTATCATCTCCTCATCCATCCATCTATCCATCTTTATCCTTCCATTCCATCCATCCATCCATCCATCCATCCATCCATCATCTATCACAACGGTCTTCCAACTTGTCAAGTTTAAGACTTGTAGACTTCAACTCCCAGAATTCCTGAGCTAACATGGACTGGAGGAGGAATTCTGGGAGACGAAGTCCACAAGTCTTAAAGCTGTTAAGTTTGAAGACCCCTGCTGTAAAGGTTCAGGAGAAAAGAACTAGGGGTGACATGATAGCAGTCTTCCAATGAAGGATGGGATTCAGCCGGTTTGGTTCAGGTGAACCAGATGTTAAATTTATCTCTGGTTCACTGAGCTGGTAGTTGAACTGACCAGCTGTCCCCGCCCACCCTGCTCCACCCCTCCCAGGAATCTCCACGAGGCCCATTTTGGATGCAGGTTAGTACAGGGCCTGCGTGGAGGCCTTGGGAGGGGGAAAAACAGGCCTTCTGCAAGTCCCGGATGTTTTATTTTATTTATTTTTATTTATTTATTTGATTTGCCAATTGTTTACAAGATAATAAGTATAAGTGTATACATAGTTGTGAATACATGAAATGGGTACATATAAGAAAAATAAAAGAAGAATAAGAGAAACAATAGGACAGGGACGGTAGGCACGTTGGTGCGCTTATGCACGCCCCCTACAGACCTCTTAGGAAAGGGGTGAGGTCAATAGTAGACAGTCTAAGGTTAAAGTTTTTGGGGTTTGGGGAAGAAACTACAGAGTCGGGTAGAGTATTCCAGACATTGACCACTCTGTTGCTGAAGTCGTATTTCCTGCAATCAAGTTTGGTGCGATTAACCTTGAGTTTGTATCTATTGTGTGCTCTTGTGTTGTTATGGTTGAAGCTGAAGTATTCATTGACAGGTAGGACATCGCAATGTATGATTTTATATACCATACTTAGATCAGACCGAAGGCGGCGTAATTCAAGGTTTTCTAGTTCTAGAATTTCAAGTCTGGTGGCATAAGGTATTCTACAACGAGTAGAGGAGTGGAGAACTCTTGTTGTGAAATATTTCTGGACTTTCTCAATTGTGCTAATATCAGATACGTAATGAGGGTTCCAGACTGATGAACTGTATTCGAGTATTGGTCTAGCAAATGTTTTGTATGCTCTGGTTAGTAGTGTGATATTACCAGAGAAAAAGCTACGTAGGATTAGGTTAACAACTCTTAATGCCTTTTTGGCTATGTAGTTGCAGTGGGCTCTAGCACTTAGATCATTAGAGGTGAGTATTCCAAGGTCCTTTACAGAGCTTGGGTCATCAACAAGATCTTGGCTATTCAGCTTGTATTTTATTTTCTGATTTTTTTTGCCAATATGTAAGACAGAGCATTTATTTGTTGAGATTTGAAGTTGCCATTTGTTTGACCATTCTGATACATAGTGGAGGTCCTTTTGAAGGGTAGCAGTATTGTCTGTGGTATTGAACAGCTTTACATCATCAGCGAAGAGAACGCAATTGCTCTTAATATGATCACAGAGGTCGTTTATGTAGAGTATGAAGAGAGTTGGTCCTAGAACACTGCCTTGGATGTCCGGAAATGGGCCTGTTTCCAGCTTCCGGAGGGCCTCCAGACCCCGGGGGAGTTCATTTTCACCCTCCCAGAAGGCCCAAGGGAAGGTCTGGACTCTGGGGAAGGTGAAAAACAGCCCACCTGAAAGTTCTGGTAGGCCACGCCCACCATAGCCACGCCCACCCAGCAACCAGGCAGCCAACCAGTTGCTGGGATGTCCGAATCCCACCCCTGCTTCCAATATTGGAGGGGCTGCCCCAAAGAAGAGGGGGGTCCAGCTATTCTCCAAAGCACCTGAAGGCCACGTAAGGGACAATGGGTAGAAACTGATCAAAGAGAGAAGCAACCTAGAACTTTCCTCACAGTGAGGACAATCAACCAGTGGAACGACTTGCCCCAGAAGCTGCGGGTGCTCCATCGCCAGTGGTTTTTAAAGAAAAGATTAGGCAACCATTTGGTGGTAGGGTTTCTTGTTGGAGCAGGGGGTTGGACTAGATGACCTACAAGGTCCCTTCCAACTCTACGTTCTAAGGAGTTTGCATTAGGACAGGGATGGCTAACCTATGACACGCGTGTCACTCGTGACACGCCGAGGCACTTTGACTGACACGCCTGTTGGTGTGGGGAAAACCTGCACATTTAGAGGCTGCCTGTGCTCTGCTCCAATCCCTGCTCCCTGCTTGTGGCGTGGAGGCGTGGTGTCACCGCTGCCGCGAGATCTTTGCAGCAGAGAACCAGTTTTAACCGCCATAAAATGAGGTTTGTCCATTTCATTACCTCAGGAACGCTACAGGAGGAAAGGAGATCCATGAGGTTCACAGCCCTGTAAGGTGGCCTTCCGATCCCCACATCCTGCACCTGCAGCCCTGAGACCAGGGAGACGAGTTTCACAGCCCTGTGTGATCACCCCCAGCCCAGTCCGTCATAAACCAAATTATTGATATTTCTTGAAGTGACACACGACCTGAGGAAGGCTACACTTTTTCCCAATTTTCGATACACCAAGCTGAAAAGGTTAGCCATCACTGCATTAGGATCTAAGTCCCTTGGCTTCTTGGGTGCTTTCGATACCACCAGACCTCTGCGTTTGGGGAACCAGGCACCTGTGTTGACTGTCAGGGTTCCGGCGATTGCCCTAATGAAATCATGAGCCTCGAGCCAAGCTTAAAAAAAAATTAAAAAGATTTATTAGCAGCAACATGTTGGCATTACCCTAAATGAAGCCAACTCTGGCATATGTAATTCACAGTCACCTGTGTTTCCCCCCCAGGTGTGTTATAAATCGGATTTTCCAATGAAGCACAGCTGGGTGTCATCAATCACGTTCTCCAATAAAGGATTTTTGTTAAGAGTCTATTCAGGAACTGGAATAGAGCTTGGTAACAAGGTCAGCCAATGAATAGGCATAGCAACCTAATCAGCCAATGAGGACAGTTTGGAAACTGAAACTAGAAGTAGCCTAGGCTGGAAACTGAAACTAAAAGTAGCTTAGGCATGGCTCTATGTTAAGCTCTGCAACTCTGCAGCTATGTTGGTCTGTCTATAGAAGATGAAACTAACTTGCTTGCTTGCTGAAGACTGGAGCTTCTGCTCTGAACTTGCAACATGTTTCTGTTTGAGTTTGCTCCATGTTGGAGAAATCTACAACTGGTTTGTAAAACCTACTTATGTTTATAAAGATGTTAAATGAAGCATCAGCCATCCGTGTTTATTTTTCTGGAGCTGAATTATCGCTGCAAAACTCTCAGTAATTTTCGTGGTCGGGAGATCCGGCAGCCTAGCTACAATCTTTGTAAGATAAGCGTGGAATGTGTTTTTGGTTTTAAACTGCTGTACCGCTCCTTCAGAGTCCCTCCCACCCTTATTTATGGCAACTCAAAAACAGACATAGGAATGTTTTACAATGTTTGACCTTGACCTTGAAGGCCTGGGATGAGGTTCTTCTTGGTCCTTCTTGTAGGGCTGATGCTCTTTGGAACCTGTGGCCTTTGACCTAGGGAGGATTTGTAATCTCCTGATTATTTTCTAGACTTTTGAAAGTCTGCCCAAAGCCTGAAACTATTGGAGTGGAGAAGCAAAGACCACCTGGGATGGGAAAAGCCACAATCCCAGGAACCGTTAGCGGCTTGAGAGAGAATTAGGGGGACCCTGGAGGTTGTCCAATCCAACCCCAGGTCCAGGGCAGGAATCCTCTAGCTCTCTCAGACAAATGGATGCCCAACAATGGTTTGAAAACTTCCAGTAATGGAGCCCATCAAGATTCAGTCTGGTCCTCCACTGCTCCCACAGCTCTCCCGATCCAGAGGTTCTTCCTCGTTTGGTGTTGTGTTTCAGTTGTGGGTTCTTCTCCCACCTTTGGAGGACAAATCCTTGGATCTGTGACATCCCTTTGAGTGCTGGAAGCTGGCCTTCATGTTATTAGCCCTCTCTTCTTCAGACTAAGCATAAAACCACTTCCTTCCTTCCTTCCCTCTCCTTCCTTCTTCCCTTCCTTTCCCTCCTTCCCTGCCTCCCTCTTTCTTCCTTCCCCTTTCTTTCTTTTTCCTTCCTTCCCTCCCCTCCTTTCTTCCCTCTTCCTTCCTTCTCCCCTTCCTTCCTTCCTTCCTTCCTTCCTTCCTTCCTTCCTTCCTTCCTTCCTTCCTTCCTTCCTTCCTTCCCCTTTCCTTCCTTTTTCCTTCCCTCCTCCTTCCCCTTCCTTCCTGCCCTCTTCCTTAATTCCTTCCCCTTCCTTTTTTCCTTCCTTCCCACCCTCCCTCCGTCTTCCTTCCCTCCCTCCCTCTCCTTTCCTTCCTTCCTTCCCTCTTCCTTCCCCTTTCCTTCCTTTTTTTCCTTCCTCCCCTCCCTCCCCTCCCTCCTCTTCCTTCCTTAATCCCTTCCCCTTTCCTTCATTTTTCCTTCCTTCCCTCCCTTTCTTTCTCTCCCTCCCTCCCAGTTCCTTCCTTCACTCCCTTTTTGTTCCTTCCTTCCTTGCTTCCTTCCCCTTTCCTTCCTTTTATCCTTCCTTCCCTCCCCCTTCTTTCCCTCCCCCATTTCCTTCTTTCACCCTTCCTTCCTTCCTTCCTTCCCTCCCTCCCAACATTTCATTAGTGGTTAGAGCAGCATTTATTTGTGGATTTATTCCCGATGTGACTCTCTATTTTCCTGTTGCACTCAGCCCACTAAGGGAGGAAAAAAGAATGAAGCAACTATCCCCAATTAAAAAAGAAATCCAATAAACCCACAACAGCAACATGGAACTTTAAATGCTAACTACGTCTATCGATCATGTGCAAAAGACAGATGAGAGGGGGCACTAATTTGGAAAACAGGGGAAACAGTCAATCCATGATTTTTGGAAGACTGACAGTGCAAACCTGCACGCGGTTACTCGAGAGTAAGTCTATTACGCCAGGTGGAAATAGCCTGCCCACCAGGTTGTCCTCTAGGGTGGCCTCCAGAAAATTAAAAAAAGCAGAATATAAACTCATCTTCTGTGGATCTTTCGTTGATCTAAATCTTCCATTGATCTCAATGCAAGACGTTAATGTAAATCTAATAAATAAATAAATAAAATCTTTAATAATATGGCTCTCTCTCAGTACACCCAGGACCCTGACAGAGGTATCTCTTCCTGGAGGTGACTTACTCAATGAACTTTTAATGCACTGGTAGTCCTCGACTTACGATCACAACGGAGCCCAAAACTTCTGTTTCTCAGCCAGTCCTTGAGTATTGAAGATTTATCCCCAAATGAATACAAACTCCAGCTCCTTTGTAGCGCAATGGTGGTTTATTCGTTAGTTCAGCAAACAACAGAATAATGGAGGGGACCTCAGAGGTCTTCTAGTCTAACCCCCTGCTCAAGCAGAAAATCCTATACCCTAGAGGACAAGTGGCTGTCTAATCTCTCCTTGAAGCACCCACAACTTCTAGTGGCAAGTCATTCCACTGGTTAATTGTCCTCCCTGTCAGGAAATTTCTTCTTATTGATAGCTTGCTTCTCTCCTTGGTTAGTGTCCCTCCGTTGCTTCTTGTCCTGCCTTCTGGTGCTTTGGAGAACAGCTGGACTCCCTCTCCTTTGGGGCAGCCCCTCAAATATTGGAAGGCTGCTATCCTGTCTGCCCTAGTTCCTTTCTTCTGAACCTTTACAGAATACGGAAGAACAGAGTTGGAAGGGACCCTAGCGGACTTCTAGTCCAACCCCCTGGTCAAGAAGAAAATCCTACACCATAGTGGACAAATGGCTGTCTTCTTGAAGACCTCCAACGATGCAGCACCCACAACTTCTGGAGACAAGTCAATCCATTGATTCATTGTCCTCCCTGTTAGGACGTTTCTCCTGAGTTCCATGTTGCTTCTGTCCTGGATTAGTTGCTTCTGGTGCCTTCTGGTCCGGCCTTCAGGTGCTTTGGAAAATAGGTGGACGCTGTTAAGCCTGGATTCCCCAACGGGTGTTAAGGAAAACAAACTAAACAAAACGTGCAGCGAAGTCAGATAGGAAGACAGGTAAATGTGTGAGATAAGTTTTTTTTAGTTAACACGCAGTAAAAATACAGATACGCTTGTGCTATCAAAAATATTGTTTATTCCATTTAAGAATTATAGCATAGTCAAAATATACGGTCCATTAGTCATATATCAATTTCAGTCAAGTCTTGTCGGGGATACTCTATTTGCCAAAGTCCGTGTTGAATAGCCAATGTCAGTTCACTGACAATAAATCAGTCCAATCTTTATCTTCTCTCCGTTGAGAAAAATCAACACTCCTGTTTCACTCCCCGTTTCAGCAAGAACGCAGTCATCAATCCATCCAGTAATTAGGAATCAGTAAGCCAGAGAGAGCGAGCTGCAAATGCCTCGCTTCTTATATAGTGCTTTCACAACCACACCCTTAATTACATTCTTGCAGTTAAAGTTACACACACTTTAACTAACAAACCATGATACCATATTTATTATTTTTACCCAAACCAGTTAGGGTAAACAATGTTATCCCTAACAGACGCCCTCTTCCTTGGGGCAGCCCGCCCACAGATATTGGAAGACTGCTACCGTGTCTCAAATTTGCTAAGGTTGAGACATGTTGGCCCATCAATCTCTACTCCATATTCAGATCGTCTGCTTACCCTCGTTCCTTTCTTCTGAACCTTTACAGAATACAGAATAACAGAGTTGGAAGGGACCCTAGAGGACTTCTAGTCCAACCCCCTGGTCAAGAAGAAAATCCTACACCATAGTGGACAAATGGCTGTCTTCTTGAAGACTCAAGCGATCTGAAGTTTCATTCCGCTTCTTCCCTTTGCCCTTGCACACAAATACACACATTCTCACAAAACCCAGAGGTGGTATATTCAGCCGGTTCAGACCGGTTCTATGGAACCGGTAGCGGAAATTTGGAGTAGTTCTGGAGAAACAGCCAATCCCACCTCTGACTGGCCCCGCCAACCCCATCTCTTCTCTGCCTCCCGTTGAATCCCAGCTGACCGGCTGCGTCTCCTTTGGTTTGCCCTGCAAAGGAGAACGGAGCTGGAAAGCAGGTTAGTGGGGTGGGGAGGGAAGGGGGATTTTGCAGTATCCTTCCCTCTGCCACGCCCACCAAGACACACCCACAGAACAGGTAGTAAATTTTTTGCATCCCATCACTGCACAAAACCCACCCATACAAAGAAACACATTTGATGGGAAACATTTTTTTTTTTTGTTTGCTTTTCTCAGACCCTGTTTTGGGCCACACAGTTTTGTGAATAGAATAGAAGAGAAATACAGAATAGAATAGAATATAAATAGAATGGAATGGAATAGAATTAGAATAGTTAGTATAGAATAGAGATGGAATGGAATGGAATGGAATGGAATGGAATGGAATGGAATGGAATAGAATAGAATAGAATAGAATAGAATAGAATAGAATAGAATAGAATAGAATTCTTTATTGGCCAAGTGTGATTGGACACACAAGCAATTTATCTTTGGTGCAAATGCTCTCAGTGTACACAAAAAAAGATGCATTCATCAAGAATCATAAGGGAGAACACTCAATAATAGTCATAGGGTACAATAAGCCATCAAATCAGACTAGGAAACAGCCAATATAAATTGTTAGGATACAAGCAGCAAGGTAACAGTCATACAGTCACAAGTGGGAGGGGATGGGTGATAAGGAGTGATGAGAATATTAATAATAATAGTAGTGAAGACTTTGTAAATAGTTGGACAGTGTTGAGGGAATTATTTCTTTAGCAGAGTGATGGAGTTCGGGGAAAAACTGTCCTTGTGTCTAGATGTTCTGGTGTGCAGGGCTCTATAGCGTCGTTTTGAAGGAAGGAGTTGAAACAGTTTATGTCCAGGATGTGAGGGGTCTGTAGATATTTTCACAGCCCTCTTTGCGGGTGACTGATGTTGGCTTCCCCAGAGTTGCATAAGCAACATAAGCACACCAATGTGCCTACCGTCTCTGTCCTATTGTTTCATTTTTTTTTATTTGTATCCATTTCATGTATTCATAACCATGTTCATACTTGTTATCTAATACTTGCTTGACAAATAAATAATAAAATAAAGAGTTCTGCTAAACGAGCCTTTCTGTGGGCTGCATGGACGAAGCCCCAAATATGTTTGGATGTCTCTTTGAGGAGATCAGGTTTGCAGAGTCTTTTTTTTTTTTTAAATGGGACCGTTGACCTCTCGGCCTTGAGATTTATGTGGCAGATTATTCTGGAGCTGCTGAGTGTTACTGAAAGAAACCACTTGCATATCTCTTGCCTGTTATTGAAATAAAGCATTCAACTATCTGCCACCCGCAGGAATTGTGGTTATGGGGTCTGGATGGCTCTTTGCACAAGGCCTTTTGGACTTGGGGTGGGTTTATTTTCTAGTGGTTTCACCGGTGGCAAAGCCCCTCTGTGGACCAAAGAGGTCAGTTTTATGTTGTCCCAGAAAGGGTTTGGGTTGGCTTGCATTACGGTTGTCTTTGGCAGTTGAGCATCCTCAAGGATGGAAGGGCCTAGTGGGAATTTGAACTGAGACTGAGGGCATGAGAAGGAGGAAGGAGGAAGGAGAAGGAAAAGTGGAAGATGGGAGGAGGGAGGGAGTAGGAGGGAAGGAGGAAGAAGGAGGAGGATTGAGGAAGGTAGAAGGAGAAGGAAAAGGAGAAGAGGGGAGGGGGAAAGGGAAGGAGGAGGGGAAGAAGAAGAAGCAGAAGAAGGAGAAAGAAGGAGGAGGAGGAGGAAGAAAGAAGGAAGGAGGAGGAGGAGAGGAGGAGGAAGGAAAAAGAGCAGAAGAGAGGAGGAAGAAGAAGAAGGAGGAGGAGGAGGAGGCAGAGGAGGAAGAAGAAGGAGGAAGAAGAAAGAAGAGCAGAAGGAGGAGCAGAAGGAGGGAGGAAGAAGAAGAAGAAGAAGGAAGGAAGAAGAAGAGAAGAAGGCAGAAGAGAGGAAGGAGGAGGAGGAGGAGGAGGAAGAAAAAGAGCAGAAGGAGGAAGGAGGAGGAGGAAGAAGAAGGAAGGAGGAGGAGGAGGCAGAGGAGGAAGAAGAAGGAGGAGGAAGAAGAAGAACAAGAAGAACAAGAAAGAGCAGAAGGAGGAGCAGAAGGAAGAGGAGGAAGAAGAAGAAGAAGAAGAAGAAGAAGAAGAAGAAGAAGAAGAAGAAGGAGGAGGAGGAGGAGGAGGAGGAGGAGGAGGAGGAGGAGGAGGAGGAGGAGGAGGAGGAGAGGAGGAGGAGGAGAGGAGGAGGAGGAGGAAAGAAGAAAAGAAAAGAAGAAGAAGAAGAAGAAGAAGAAGAAGAAGAAGAAGAAGAAGAAGAAGAAGAAAAGAAGAGGAGGAGGAGGAGGAGGAGGAAGAAGAAGAAGAAGAAGAAGAAGAAGAAGAAGAAGAAGAAGAAGAAGAAGAAGAAGAAGAAGAAGAAGAAGAAAGAGAAAAAGAAGAAGAAGAGAAAGAAGGAGGAGGAGGAGGAGAAGGAGAGATGTACATTGAGAATGTACATGGAAAACATCAGGTTGCTGTTCAGGTTGCACCCTGGAGACCTTGGCTTGACTGGATCATGATCGTTCAGTGTGGGTCCACCCCAGCTGACTATGGGCAGAACATGAATGTTTGCAGAAGGCAAAGTTACAACGGCACTGAAAAAAATGCCCTATGACCTTTTCCCCCCACAACCGTTGCAGTATCCCCATATGCTCAACATGATCCAAATTCAGACTCTGGGCAACTGACTCCTATTTATGACCCTTGCAGCATCCTGGAGAGTCACATGATCCCCTTTGGCAACTTTTGGATAAGCAAAGTCAAGGGGCGGTGGAAGCCTGATTCACTTAAGAACCGCGTGACTTGCTTAACAAGGGTGGTGATTCACTTAACAACAGTGGCAAGAAAGGTCGAAAAATGAGGCAAAAGGCAGTTAGCAACCGGGTTGCTCGGCCACGGAAATTCCGGGGCTGAGTTGCAATCGTCAAGTTAAGGACTCCCCTTCTCCCCAAGAGGGATTGACTCCTTTAGTAAATATTTTCGTCCTGCTCACAGCTCTCCTTCCTCTTTTCTTCCCAATATTTTCCCAAGACGTTGAATGCAACAGAGGAGTCCACCGAAAATGTCAGGTTAAGCTAACATCAGGGAAGGATCGTTTGTGGTGCGCCAGGCTAGCATACCGCAGAGAGTTGTGTTGAACCTTCAAGCTATATTGCGGCGTTATTCCAGCCTGGCATCGGATTACGTTTGTTTAACCCAAGAGTTTCGGCCGGGTTGTCTAAACAAGGCAACGTATTTGACTGCAGCTGGACCAAATGTGGGAAAGAGAAGAATGCAAAGAGGAGAGAGGGAAGGTGGGATTTTAAAGAGAGAGAGAGAGAGAGAGAGAGAGAGAGAGAGAGAGAGAGAGAGAGAGAGAGAGAGAAATTGCTGGAAAGACAAGAAAGAGAATGCAACAATGTACAACACTGAATGTAGAATGCAGTGCGGATCTTGCACATCGGGGAAACAAAACAGCCACTTCACAAATGCCATGGCACAATATAGGACAGGGGTCAGCAAGCTTTTGGACCTCAGGGACCACCAAACTCATAATTTCAAATCCCGCGGACCACTAGTATGAATTTTGACCGATGGTGGCTTGTTGATGTTGGTGGGAAAGTCGGTTCCATATTCCAGAGCTGCAGGAGTCACAGGACTGGCCCTTTGGTCATCCCGGAGCAGCTGCTCCTCCGCCCAGGTGCACCGACCTGCCATGGACTGGAGGAGCAGCTGCTCTGGGATGACCAAAGGGCCAGTCCTGAAGCTCTGGAATATGAGACCGACTTTCCCACCAACGTCAACAAGCCACCCCAGGGCGGATTTTCCTCCCCTGCCATTGGTCTCACCTTCCAGTTCCAGCTTGCATGGCTCTACTCAAGGTAAGGGTTGTGCTTGGCTGAAGGGTGGGGGGCCAGTGGGTGGGTGGGCCATGTGGGTGGCGCAGCCTTGTGTTCTTGCACAGCCTGGATTAATTGCTTTGGGGGGGGAAATTTCTCTGCGGACCACCAAAATTTTCTCACGGACCACCAGTGTTCCCCGGCCCACCAGTTGGCAACCACTGATACAGGAGAACAAACCCATCAGAACTAGAGTCAGTAGTCCATATGATAACAGATAACAGATAATCAGTGTTGGAAGGGACCTTATAGGTCATCTAGTCCAACCCCCCACCCAAGAGGGAGACCCTACACCATTTCTGACAAATGGCAGTCCAATCTCTTCTTGAAAGTCTCAAGTGATGACACTCTGCATTTGAAAGACAAAAGCCAGAAATGTAACATGGAGATAGAGACCTATTATCACATGTGTTGGAAATGTGTGAAAGCAAAAAAGTACTGGTAGAAAATAAAGGTATGGATAGAAGAGATGGTTAGCTAAAAAGTAGAGTTTAGACCAGAAATGTCCTACTGGGAATTATTGATGAGAAATATAGTAAAGGAACAATATATTTAATGTTACATATAATGACTGTTGTGAGATTGGTGTATGCCCAAAACTGGAAGAATGAAGACACCCCTATAGAAAGCAAAATAATTAGGAAAATATTAGCCTGTGCAGAGACGCACAGACTAACTCTAGAAATTAAGGATAAGGATGAGACAGAATATGATACAGTCTGGAGTAAAATGTATCAACGGTTGGAGTCAAGGAAAAAAAGAAAGAAATTGTTGACACTTTATAGGAATGAAAGTAAAAGCTTTGTAATTTAAAGAAAATGAAGCATAATGGACAAAGATTATATGAACATAAAGACCATAAAGAGAAAAAAGAAATGGATAAGAAGTCAGGCTGTAAATATGTATATAAATGTATATCAGTGCAAATTGAATATGTAGCTAGCATTATATCAACAACGTAAGGAAAAAGGGAAAGTTAACTGTTATATGTATTTCTGTGCTATAGCTTGTATGGCCAAAATGATGGCCGAGAAAGTCGCACTGTGTTCAATTGTTTTGAATGTTTACTTAATAAAAAAATTATTTTAAAAAAGGAAAAGAAAAGAACAAGACAAAGGCTGCTCTTTTGAAGACAGCAAAGTCCACATTTTGGATAGAGAGGACTGCTGGTTTGAAAGAAGGGCTCAAAGAGGTCATCTATGTCCAAATTGAACAGCCCTCTCTCAACATAGAAGGAAGGATATGACATCCTCTATCTCCAGTCTACAACATGGACCTTCATCAGCCCAAGAAAGCTCCACACCCATTTGCACTATTCAGGTGACCTTGAGGACACAGATAAACCTCCAAGTGGCCTCAACAGCTCTCTAAAATGATGCAAATGACCAGCGGTCTGGCAAGGAGTATAAATCCAGTGGTGGTATTCAACGGTTCTGACCAGTTCTGGAGAACCAGTAGCGAAAATTTTGAGTAGTTCGGAGAACTGGCAAATCCCACCTCTGACTGGAGATATTACAGTATCCCTCCCCTGCCACGCCCACAGAACCAGTAGTTAAAAAAAAAAATGTGAATCCCACCACTGTATAAATCCTTCCATTCCTCACCAATCCAGCCAGACCTGCAAAAGCTTCTTGGATGAGAAGCAAAATGTCTTCAAAGAAAAAAACAACAACAGAAAGTCCAGTTGCCTCTTGAAAAAAGCACCTTTGGGACAAAGGAGGACACAGACGAACCTCCAAGCTGCCTCAATGGCTCTCTAAAAGGATGCAAATGACCAGCTGTCTGCAAGGAGTATCAATCCTTCCATTCTTCACCATCCAGTCAGAGCTGAAGAAGCTTCTGGGATGAGAAGCGAAACAACTTCAAAGAAAAACCCAGAAAGTCCAGTTTGCCTCTTAGAAGAAAAAAAAAAAAGCACTTTTGAAACAACCACAACCTGGAGGGCGGAGCATCTTCATAGACAAGAAAGAGAAGGGAGTTGATTGTAAAACCTGGACCTCAGAATTCCCGAGAGGAGGCAAATAAATTTAGAGGGAAATATTGGTATATAGGCCTGACTTGGATTCCAACAGTTTATTGCATGCCGAATGCAAAAAAAAAAAAAAAAAAAAGTTGACGCTCTTATTTCTTTTTATATATAAATATATACGTTTTTATTTCTAAGAACATAATCTTATTTATATTTATATATCTTATTTAATCTTATTTATATTTATATATCTTATTCATATTATTATGATGACCTCTAAGGACCCTGCTGATTCACACAGCCTTTGATTTTATGTTTCTGGACCAGTGCCAATGAAAAACAGAAAACGTTGAACGTGTCTGCCTCACAGTTCCCATAGATCCCCTCCAACATATGCAATTTTTTTGGCTTCTATTTTCCCCCCGTGCGCCAACCTTCGGAAACCATTTTTTCCCTAAGGTAGTTTTGTTTTTAAGGTGATTTATGAGGGTCTCTGCCCATTTCATATAGATTCCTTTTCATAAGAGAGCTAGGGAAAAACAATATTTAGAGAAGTGTAAATTGTCACGGGTTCGTTGGCTTCCCCAAAAATGGAGAGATGCCCATATTTATGTGAAAAACGAAATAATTTTTCCTATTGCGATGGAAAGTCGGCTGGTGGGAATTGGCCTTTTCTTATCCCTAGCGAAACACATTGATTTGCGGTTCACCTCCGAGAGACACCAAAATTCAGAGGTTTTGGGGTTGTTCCTTGTTTGGAAGCCTTCTTTTCTCTCTCTCTCTCTCTTTTTTTTTGGCTGGGAAAAGGCTGAGTTTCTTCGTTCCTGCACACCGGCGGTCTTGGGTGGATAGAATGGTTAACCCCTGTTTTATTGGTTCACAAAGTGTTAGAGAGTTTAGAAAAACGCAGGAGCGTCTTCCTTCAAAATACAGGGGACTGTAGAAAAAAACAATTGCTACCAACTTGCCTTCCATGGAGGACCTATATCCTGCAGGAGTCCAAAAGAGGGCTGTGAAAATATCTACAGACCTCTCACATCCCAGACATAAACTGTTTCAACTCCTACCCTCAAAATGACGCTATAGAGCAGTGGTGGCTAACCTTTTGGGGCTCCTGGGCCGAAAATTGCTCACACGTTCGCGCACACACATTTGCATGCCAGCACCCAGAAAGCAATGCACCCTGTCCCTTCTGCGCATGTGTGCGCAACAACCCCCGCACCCACTTACCTGCATGTGCATGCGCGCACCTCCCAGCTGATTTTTGGCCTGTTTGAGACCGTTTTCGCCCTCCCGAAGGCACTGGAAGTGCCTGTTTTCAGCATCCGGAGGGCCTCTGCAGCCTTTGGAGGCTGAAAAAATGGGCCTGTTTCGGCACTTCCGGTATTTCCAGAAGCCCCGTTTTTCGGCCTGCCGAGGCTGCTGAGGCTTCCCTCGAGCCTCTGGGAGGGTGAAAATGGCCTCAAACAGGCCGAGAATCATCTGGGAGGTGCGCGCATGTGCAGTGCAGGTAAGTTTGGCTGGGACTCACGTGCCCACACAAATGGCTCTGTGTGTCACCTGTGGCATGCGTGGCCATAGGTTCGCCATCATGGTTTCTAGATTGCCCAGATCCAAAATTTGAAGCCTGGTGGCATAAGGTATTCTATTGCTAGCGGAGGAACAGAGGACTCTTCTCGTGAAATATCTCTGGACTCGTTCAATTGTATTAATGTCCGTTATACAGCGTGGATTTTTTATTTTATTTTATTGGTTTTTAAAAACAAACATAAACAAACAAAACATAAAAACATCAAGCTATCTTCCATAGGTGTACATACAGTGTGCTGGTTGGTTTATAAATTGTTTTGTGCTTCCATTTCGTAGTCTTCAATTACAATTACATTACATATAATCTCATATTGTCAATCAAAAATTAAATACCTTAGTATCATTATTAATCAATCATTTGACTATACTTTTATTCATTCATGTTTTACAAGATAACCATAATTTGCTTAATTTATTTTATAACAGTTCATATTATCATCCCAAATCTATCCTAAAATCATTTTGTAGTTATAATAAGAAAGAAGTACATCTTTATATATTTATTATTTTCTAAAAGTCTACATAATTCATTACTGTACTTTATTGTCTAACCATTGATAGAAAAGATCCCAAATTTTATAAAATTGTTTATCCTCTTGTTCTCTAATTTCAAATGTCAATCTACTCATTTCAGCACATTCCAATATTTCCTTAATGATTTCCTCCTGTGATGGTATTTTCTCATTTTTCCAGTTTTTAGCAAATACAATCCTAGCCGCTGTTAATACATTTACAATCAGGTATTTCAAGTCTTTACTATATATTTCAGGTAAAATTCCCAATAAAAATATCTCTGGTTTCAGGTCTATATGTTTTTTTGTCATTTTTTCCAACCACGTGTGGATTTTAGTCCAGTATTTTTTAGCATCCGCACAAGTCCACCACATATGGTAATATGAGCCAGGTGTCTGATGACATTTCCAACATTTTTCGGATTTATTCTTGAACATTCTTGCTATTCTTGTCGGGGGAAATGCCACCTGTAAAACATCTTATACAAATTTTCTTTATATGCTGTTGACATTGTCATTTTATAATTTTGAGACCATAATTTTTGCCATTTCTCTAAATCAATCCCATATCCAAAATTCTTCCCCCAAGCAATCATAGTTTCTTTAACTTGTTCTTCTTCTAGTTTAATTTCTAATAGATATCCATACAATTTTTAATCACCTTTTCATCACTACCTGTCAAAATCTTATCTAAGTCAGTCAGTTTATCATAGAAACCTTCTGTTTTAGAATCTTTATCATACCTTGAATGTATTTGCGCATATGAAAACCAATTCATCTTTATACCTTGTTCCTCTAGTTTTTGCATAGATTTAAGTTCACCCTTTTCATTCAGTATTTCACCATATCTAAGTGTTTGTTCCTTTTTGTATATTATAGGATATAAAAATGCTTCAATAGTTGATAACCAGACTGGAATTTTCAAATAACATTGTCTTTTAATCTTCTCCCAGTTTAACCACATAGACTCCCGTATATAATGTCTTCTAAAATACCCCTGTGTTTTAGTTCCTTTGTACCATAAAAAAGCATGCCACCCCAACAACAAATCATGTCCTTCTAATGTCAACAATCTAGCATTTCTTAGTGTTATCCATTCCTTAACCCACATCAGATTTGTAGCTTGGTAGTACAATTCCCAATTAGGCAAACCAAATCCTCCTCTAATTCTAGCATCTTGCAAAAGTTTTAACTTTATTCTCGCTTTCTTGCCTTGCCATATATATTTCAACACAATTTTATTTAAATCTTCAAAGTAGTCTTTTCCAAGCCTAATTGGAATTGTTTGAAACAAATATAAAATTCTGCGTAATATATTCATCTTGATTGTTGAGATTCTCCCTATTAGTGAGAGTTGTAAGTTTTCCCATATCGCCAAATCTAGTGCTATCTGCTGTTTAAGTTTAATATAATTATTCTCTTTTAATGTACTACATCTTGCTGTCAAATATATTCCCAAGTACTTGATCTAATTTGTGACTTGAATTTTCAATAGGTCTGCCAGTTCTTCCTTTTGTCTTAATAGCATATTCTTTGTCAAAATCTTTGTCTTATCTTATTTATTTTCAAACCAGCCACCTTTCCATATGTCTCTATCTTTTCTATCAATTTTGATGCTGTTTCTAAAGGGTCTTCTAAAATGAAAACCAGATCATCCGCAAATGCTTGCAGCTTAAATTCTTCCTTTTTGATTTTCATTCCTTTTATATTCTTTTCATCTCTAATATTTCTGTTTAACACTTCCAAAGTTAACACAAACAACAAAGGTGATAGTGGGCACCCTTGTCTTGTTCCTTTTCTTATATTAATAGAGTCTGTCAGCTCTCCCTCTATCATTACCTTTGCCGTTTGCTTATAGTATATAGCTTCTATTGCTTGGATAAATTTTCTAGCAAAACCCATCTGTTCCAACAATAATAACATGAATCGCCAATTCACATTATCAAATGCCTTCTGTGCATCTAGAAATATCAGAGCCATTTGTTTTTCAGGATGTGCCTCGTAGTATTCCAAGGTGTCCAAGATTACTCTCATATTGTCTTTAATTTGTCTCTTTGACAGAAATCCATTTTGATCAGGATGGATAAAATTATTTAAATATTTTTAAAGTCTTTCTGCCAATATTGAAGCAAAGATTTTGTAATCTGCATTTAGTAAAGAAATGGGTCTATAGTTCTTAATTTGTAATGGGTCGGCCTCTTTTGGAACAAGTGTAATATAAGCTTTATTTTAAAGGGAAAGCCTTAAAAGCCTTTTCCCCCCCTTTCCTGGTATTTTTGTTTTTTCATCTACCTTTTTGGTTTAGTCTTATGCACTTTTTTCTATTTGAGACCTTTCAATTGGATTAAGGTGTTGAAGAACCTGAAGAATTTTTCCCTTTTCTTTTTTTTCTTTTTCTTTTTTAAGCTTTTTTTTCTTTATCCTACTATTGATTGGATTAAGGTATACAAGAACCTGAATAAATTTTGTCCTCTCTTTTTTTTCTTTTTTTCCCCTTTTTTATTATTATTATTGGGCTTCTTTTTTTTACTATTTTTATTTTGAACTATAATTGGTTACTTCACAATTGGATTAAGGTTTAGAAGAATCTGAAGATTTTGAATTGCTTAAAATGAGTAGGAAATTTACAGCTCCTGGTTCCTCAACTTGTACTTCTTCCTCTCCACCATCTGGAGGACAACGTTCAATACAGATAATGTTAAAGCAAGAAAAAGAACAAGAAAAAGTGACTCTGCAGATGATTATGCAAGGAATTCAAAATATTCAAGCAAGATCAGAGAATATTGAAAAGAGAATCGAGAACATCGAACAAAGAACAGAGAACATTGAACAAAGAACTGAGAACATTGAACAAAGAATAGGGAAAACTGATGAAAAAGTGGAGAACATCCAACAAATGATGTTGAAGTATGATGAGCGATTCCAAAAAATTGAAGAAGAAGATAAACAAAGAGACAAGAAGATTGGAGATATTGATAATAGATTAACGGTGATTGAACAAGATAAAAGTGGTATGTTGAGATGGGAGATGGATAGATCAGAATTCTTAGATTCCAAAATGTAGAGGAAGAAAAAGGACAAAACCTAGCTGAGATAATGATAGAAATACTGGCTGAAGCTTTGGAAATAACTCAAGAGAAGATGATGGATGGAATAGATGATGTTTATTGAGTTTTCACAAGATATGCGATGAGACATAGCTTACCAAGAGAAGTTCACATTAGATTTACAAAGAAAGCCATTAAAACGCAAATATTGCAAGTGGCAAAAGAGAAAACATTGAAATACAAAGACAAGGAGATTGTGGTCTTGAAACAAATACCCAGAAGAGTGAGAGAGATGAGAAGAGAATACCGATTCCTGACTAAAATGCTACTTTAAAAAGAGGTGAATTATAGATGGCTGATTCCAGAAGGTTTAATGTTCACTTGGCAAGAACAGAGACACAGAATTGACTCAATTGAGAAAGCGGAATTATTTTATACAGAATTTTTTGGAAGGAAAGAGGAAGAGGCAGAAAAAGAGATCTCACTAATTGAATTCCAAGAAGACTGCCAAATGGCGACTGAAAAAGAAGAAGGCGCAGTAGGTGGAAAGGTGGAAGCCAAAGAACAACGTGAATTAAGATCTACAAGAGCTGCTAAACCTAACTATAAAATATAACCATGGAAGAGAAAAAAATGATTACAATTAATATAAATGGACTTTACTCAGCCATTAAAAGAAGGAAAACCTTTCATAAATTGGAGAAATTAAAATTTGATATAATCTGTCTACAAGAAGTACATATTAAAAAACAATATGAACAATTGTTGGTACAGCCAAAATTAGGGAAAATATTTACTTCCTTGACCCAATGTAAGAAAAGAGGAGCGGTTTTATATATTAAAGAGACCACCCCAGCAAAATTGATCTATACCGATGATGATGGAAGAATACTAATGGTGGAAATAATGGACAATAATATGAAAACACTCCTGATTGCAATTTATGCTCCAAATGACAAGCAAGAAGAATTGTACAAAAAACTACATATGAAAATAATCGAACTGGACTATGCTAATATAGTTATGATGGGAGATTTTAATGGAATTGTAGACAACAAATTGGACTATACAGCACAGAAAACAACAAAGCAAAACAGAAAGACTCTCCCTAAATCTTTTTTTAAAATGGTAGATGAAATAAACTTAAAAGATACATGGAGGGAAAGAAATGCTAAAACTAAACAATACACCTTCTATACAAATAGAGACTTATCATGGTCCAGAATAGATATGATATGGATGTCAACAGAATTAATACCTAACATTCAAGAAATAAATATTGAAACAAGTACTTGGGCAGATCACAATCCAATGACAATTAAATGGAAAGGATAAAGAAGAAGATCTAGATGGATGTTAAATAATACTATTTTAAAGGAAAAAGACTTCACACAGTGGTTGGAGAAAGAATTGGCTTTTTTCTCTAGAGAAAACAAAAAAGAAGATGCATCAATCCAGAATGTACGGGATACAATGAAGGCATATGTTAGAGGCTTGATTATAGACTATACAAGGAAAAGGAATACTGTGAAAAGGCTAGCCGCTAAGGCCCTAGAGGATGAGCGTAAAAGACTTGAAAAAGAGCTACAGAAAATGCCACAGGAAAAGGACCTCAAGCTAAAAAAGCGTGGATTCTTTATTAGGAGGGCCAGCTGAGCCGTCATGAGGAAGGAAATCAGAAGACGCAGAAAGGATATTCCAGGCGGTATTGAGATCAAGCTGTCCAACCGAAACCTTTTGAGTTGTAAGTTGCCATCCCTTTTCTATCTGGGGAACAGGGCATAAATATCTAATAGGCAACTCCATTGCAACTATATCTGCCTTCTCGCGCTTGCAAAGCCCTCCGGCTCCCCGAGAGGCCTTGCCATGCTTATGTTGATGGTGTTAAAATTCCTTCCCTGTATTAGAATTTAATGAGCTATTTGAACTGAAGCTTAAAAAAGGATCTTGCATTTCAGGGTCTCCCGTCTCAGGCCACCTATGGAAAGAAACCTCGAAGTGCTGACCCTGCGGGTGTTGAAAAATGGGACGCAGCCATACACTGGTGGAGCATGTTTCTGGATGCTGTGATCGGAGGCCAAGCTGTCCATTAAATGCCCTTCACCTGGATAAAGGAGACTATTGGTGGCTCAGGGTTGAACTGGGGAGTCCTTGGTGTCCTGTGAGCTTGGTGGTTTTCTTGCTGACATCTCATGACCCAACTAGGTAACATCTTCAGTGCTAGAAGGGAGTGGGGTTTGCAAAGAGGAGGAGAAGGAGGACTGTGGGGTCCTTGGTGCTCTCTGGGTTTGGTTGCTTTCTTGCAGAGGTTCATTAAACTAGGGAATAATATCAGTGCTTAAAGGGAGTGGGGTTTGTGGTGAGGAGCAGGAAGGGGAGGGAGGAGGGGACAACGACTGTGGTCTCCTTGGTGCTCTCTATGGGTTTCTTGCAGACATCACATTACCTAAATAGTGCTAGAACAGTGCTAGAAGGGAGTGGGGATTAGAAGGAGGAGGAGGAGGAAGAAGACGAAGACGGAGTATGGAGGAAGGTGGAAGGAGAAGGAGAACAAAATGGAGGAAGGGGAAGGGGAAAGGGGAAGAAAGGAGGAGGAGGAAGAGGAGGAGGAGGAGGAGGAGGAGAAGGGAAGAGGAGGAGAAGGAGAAGAAGGAGAAGGAGAAGAAGAGGAAGAAGGAGGAGGAGGAGGAGGAGGGGAAGGGGAAGGGGAAGGGGGAAGGAGGAAGGAGGAGGAGGAGGAGGAGGAGGAGGAGGAGGAGAAGAAGAAGAAGAAGAAGAAGAAGAAGAAGAAGAAGAAGAAGAAGAAGAAGAAGAAGAAGAAGAAGAAGAAGAAGAAGAAGAAGAAGAAGAAGAAGAAGAAGAAGAAGAAGAAGAAGAAGAAGAAGAGGAGGAGGAGGAGGAGGAGGAGGAGGAGGAGGAGGAGGAGAAGAAGAAGGAAGGAGAAGGAGAAGAAGAAGAAGAAGGAAGAAGAAGAAGAGAAGGAGAAGAAGAAGGAGAAGAAGAAGAAGAGAAGAAGAAGAGAAGAAGAAGAAGAAGAAGAAGAAGAAGAAGAAGAAGAAATTTACAGTGTTATTTGCAGGGAAGTTTGGGGAAATCTGGAAGCTGAAGTTCACATCTCTTAAAGTTTTCAAGGCCAGGAAACACTGAATTATAACAAGAAGAAAGAAGAAGAGGAGCAGGAAGAATAACAGAATAATGGAAGGAATCTTGGAGGTCTTCTAGTCCAACCTCCAGCTCAGGCAGCGCTCTGCCATTTCAGACAGGTGGCTGTGCAGTCTCTTCTTAAAAACCTCCAGTGATGGAGCACCCACAACTTCTGGTGGCCAGCTGTTCCACCGGTTAATTGTCCTTACTGTCAGGAAGTTTCTCCTTAGTTCTGGGTTGCTTGAAGGAAGAGGAGCTTTAACAAACTTTGCAAGAGGTGTTCGCAGGGAAGGCTGGGGAATTCTGGGAGATAAAGTCCACCCCTCCTAAAGTGCCAAAGACCCCTCGCCTCTCCCCATCAAAGGTGAAGCGGGCAGTCTGAATGGTCTAGGGAAGAGAAGGACCAGGGGAGACAGGAGAGCAACCTTCCAAATTTTGAGGGGCTGCCACAGAGAGAAGGAAGGGGGTCAAGCTATTCTCCAAGGCACCCGAAGGCCAGACAAGGAATAATGGATGGAAACTGAACAAGGAGAGATTCAACCTGGAAATAAGGAGAAATTTGCTGACAGGGAGAACAATCAGCCCATGGAACAGAAGTTGCCCTTGAAAGGAGCTTCATCCCTGGAGGCTTTCAAGAAGAGACTGGATTGCTATCTATCAGAAATGGTGTAGGGTCTCCCGCTTGGGTGGGGGGTTGGACTAGATGACCTACAAGGTCCCTTCCAACTCTGATTATCTGAATCTGTCTAAGATGATCAAAGGCCTGGAGACCAAAACATACGATGAACGGTTGCAGGAACTGGGCCTGGCTAGTCTAGTGAAGAGAAGGACCAGGGGAGACAGGAGAGCAGCCTTCCAATATTTGAGGGGCTTCCCCAGAGAGGAGGAGGGGGTCAAGCTATTCTCCAAGGCACCCGAAGGCCAGATATGGAATAACGGATGGAAACTGAACAAGGAGAGATTCAATGTGGAAATAAGGAGAAACTTTCTGACAGTGAGAACAATCAGCCCATGGAACAGAAGAAATAGTGGGAGCTTCATCCCTGGAGGCTTTCAAGAAGACATTGGACTGCCATCTCTCAGAAGTGGTGTAGGGTCTCCCCCTTGGGTGGGGGGGCTGGACTAGATGACCCACAAGGTCCCTTCCGACTCTATTATTCTGTTATTCAGAATTTGTGGGTGTTTCATCATCCCTGATGAAGCTTTCAAGAAGAGACTGGACTCTGTCAGAAACGGCCGTAGGGTCTCCTGCTTGGGCGGCGGGGGTGGGGGGTGGGGGTTGGACTAGATGACCTACAAGGTCCCTTCCAATTCTCTGTTTCATCAGTCCCTGCCCTGAAGTAGGATCAGCCAGCCCAGACCTCAGCGGTTTGCTTGGGGAGCATTGCAGCCAGCGTGAGATAATAATAATAATAATAATAATAATAATAATAATAATAATAATAATAATAATAATAATAATAATAATAATAATAATAATAATCAGGAATGCATTCCTTGCTTTGCCTTCTGGTTTCTCCTCCCTGCGTTTCTTTTAGAAGCCTCTTTATCTCCTTTGCCCAAACAGCAGCCCAAAGCCAAGACAAGCTACACGTCAACGGAGGAGGGCGGGGCCCTTTGCCTCACTCCCCCCACCTCCACGCCTTCAAAGTCCAAAAAAACTTTGGGAATTAAGCTTTCCTGCCACTGTGGGGGGATCTCGCCTTTGATTTACTCCTTCTTTCTTCAAAGCCGCCCGTTGCATTTCTCCCTGCAGCCTTTTTCGCCATTCCCTTCTTCACGACTTCGGGTGGAGTGGGGGGGGAAATGTCCCATTTTTTTGGGGGGGGAAGAGAAAATTGGGGCCTGCGGGAGGCGAGCCCCCCCAAAAACCCTTGCCCTGGACAGACGACTTACAATTCAACCAGTCTTCAACTTACGGCTACGTTTCTGTTGCTAAGCAATGTGGCCATTGAAGTGAGTCACGCCGGATTTGATGAGGATTTTTGTTGTTCTCTCTGCTGCAATAACAACCTGAAGAAAATCCAGCTGATTCCCCTGCCCTAAATAAGGACCGTGGGATGCCACCACCATCCTAAGTCCATGCCGGTTGGCCAATCGCCTGAATTTTGAGCACCTCTTCATGGGGACAGTGACAGTTATAAGTGCGAGGACCAGGAGTAAGTCACCTTTTTTTTCCAGTGCTGTTGTAAGTTCAAATGGTCATAAGTGTGAATGGTTGTAAGTTGAGGAGCAGCCATAGTCTGTCTTCCTAAACGCGAAGGATCAGGTTTATTCAGGTTAGATGATTCTGCGCAAACACACTCTGTGCATGCCCAAAGAAGTCTTCAAGATAAAAACCTGAGTTGGCTGAAGGGTTTGGAAACATCTCTCTTGATTCACAGGGTCAGAGAATTGTGAGGTTGGGCCACACAACAATCCTGCAAGCCAAACCCTTGGCAGAGTCAGCCTCAGTCACCATCTGAGGAAGATGAGCAGCATATAAATTTAAGAAGGAAGGAAGGAAGGAAGGAAGGAAGGAAGGAAGGAAGGAAGGAAGGAAGGAAGGAAGAAAGAAAGAAAGAAAGAAAGAAAGAAAGAAAGAAAGAAAGAAAGAAAGAAAGAAAGGAGGCAGGGAAGGGAAAAGGAAAAGGTGGAAGGAAGGAAGAAGGAAAGGAAGGAAGGAAGGAAGGAAGGAAGGAAGGAAGAAACAAAGAAAGAAAGAAAGAAAGAAAGAAACAAAGAAAGAAACAAAGAAAGAAAGGAGGCAGGGAAGGGGAAAAGGAAGAAGGTGGAAGGAAGGAAGAAGGAAGGAAGGAAGTGGGAAGAAAATAGAGGAAGGAAAGAAAGAAATAGAGGAAGGAAGGAAGGAAGGAAGGAAATAAAGGGAGGAAATGAAAGAAAAGAAGGAAGAAAAAAGAAAGGAAGGAAAGTTTGAGAAACAAGGCCTTAGGGGGGGTGTGCTCTTTTGGGAGGACTTAATAAAAGAACGTGTTGTGGGTTCAAAAGCTATAAAGCCGTCTCCCTGCTAGGTACCCCAAGGAACATTTTAATCCCCTACTTCTCTGTTCCTTCTTCTCCTGAACCCAGAACCCTTTTCAGATATCTGGAAAACACAGCTTTTACATAAGGAGAACCAAAAGCTGCTTTTATTTCAAGAGGCAACGGGACTTTCTGGTTTTCCTTTGAAGACGTTTCGCTTCTCATCCAAGAAGCTTCCTCAGCTCTGACTGGGTGGTGGGGAATGGAAGGATTGATACTTGCAGACAGCTGGTCATTTGCATCCTTTTAGAAGGTCGTTGAGGCCACTTGGAGGTTTATCTGTGTCCCCAGTTGTCCAAGAGGTGCTTTTTCAAGAGGCAAATGGACTTTCTGTTTTTTTCTTTGAAGACGTTTCACTTCTCATCTCAGAAACTTCTCAGCTCTGACTGGATGGTGGGGAATGGAAGGATTGATACTCCTTGCAGACAGCTGGTCATTTGCATCCTTTTAGAGAGTTGTTCAGGCCACTGGGAGGTTTGTCCATGCCCTTATATTGTTCCAAAGATGCTTTTTCAAGAGGCAACTGGACTTTCTGGTATTTTTATTTTGGAGACGTTTCGCTTCTCATCCAAGAAACTTCTTCAGCTCTGACTGGATGGTATTTAGTATTTAGTATTTATTTGATTTGTCAATCACTTACAAGATACAGCTAGAAGAATAAATGTAGTTTTGAATACATGAGATAGATACTTAGGACAGGGACGGTAGGCATGTTGGTGCGCTTATGTATGCCCTCTACAGACCTCTTAGGAAAGGGGTGAGGTCAATAGTAGACAGTCTAAGGTGAAAGTTTTTGGGGTTTGGGGAAGAAACCACAGAGTCAGGTAGAGGATTCCAGACATTGACCACTCTGTTGCTGAAGTCGTATTTCCTGCAATCAAGTTTGGTGTGGTTAACCTTGAGTTTGTATCTATTGTTTGCTCTTGTATTGTTATGATTGAAGCTGAAATATTCATTGGCAGGTAGGACATTGCAATGTATGCTTTTATATACTATACTTAGATCAGACCGGAGGCGGCATAGTTCTAGTTTACTAGGTCTAGAGTTTCAAGTCTGGTGGCATAAGGTATTCTGCAACAAGTAGAGAACTCTTTTTGTGAAATATTTCTGGACTTTCTCAACTGTGCTAATATCAGATACATGATATGGGTTCCAGACTGATGAGCTGTATTCAAGTATAGGTCTAGCAAATGTTTTGTATGCTCTAGTTAGTAGTGTGATATTACCAGAGAAGAAGCTACGTAAGATTAGAGTAACAACTCTTAATGCCTTTTTGGCTATGTAGTTACAGTGGGCTCTAGCACTTAGATCATTTGAGATGAGTACTCCAAGATCCTTGACAGAGTTTGGATCCTCAACAAGGTCTTGACAATTAAGCTTGTATTTTATTTTCTGATTTTTCCTGCCAATATGTAAGACAGATAATTTATTTGTTGAGATTTGAAGTTGCCATTTGATTGACCATTCTGATACATAGTCGAGGTCTTTTTGAAGGGTAGCAGTATTGTCTGTGGTATTCTCTTCAGCAAAGAGAATGCAGTTGCTCTTAATATGATCACAGAGGTCATTTATGTAGAGTATGAAGAGAGTTAGTCCTAGAACACTGCCTTGGGGGACACCACTATTGACAGGTACAGAATTTGATAGGACGCTCCCAATTTTGACCATTTGTTGTCTGTTTGACAGGAATGCT
>NC_142012.1:1095863-1113363 GCF_049901735.1 Notechis scutatus
TCACCATTAGCGCCTCAACTCTGTGCAATTACCAGATCTGAAGGAGTAGGAGCGACATAATAGCAGCCTTCCAGTATTTGAGGGGCTGCCCCCAAGAAGAGGGGGTGTGTGTCAAACTGTTCTCCAAAGCAGGACAAGAAGCAAAGGGTGGAAACTCATCAAGGAGAGGAGCAACCTAGGAATGACAATTTTCCTTGAAAGTTAGAACAAATTAACCAGTGGAAGGACTCACCATCAGAAGTTGTGACTGCTCTACCACTGGCGGTTTTTAAGAAGAGGTTAGAAAACATTCTGTCTGAAAGAGCCCACTGTAACCACATAGCCAAAAAGGCATTAAGAGTTGTTAACCTAATCCTACGTAGCTTTTTCTCTGGTAATAACACATTACTAACTAGAGCATACAAAACATTTGCTAGACCAATACTCGAATACAGCTCCTCGGTCTGGAACCCACATTACATATCTGATAATAATACAGTTGAGAAAGTCCAGAAATATTTCACAAGAAGAGTTCTCCACTCCTCTACTCGTTGTAGAATACCTTATGCCACCAGACTCGAAATTCTAGACCTAGAAAACCTTGAATTATGCCGTCTTCGGTCCGATCTAAGTATGGTATATAAAATCATACATTGCAATGTCCTACCTGTCAATGAATACTTCAGCTTCAACCATAACAACACAAGAGCACACAATAGATACAAACTCAAGGTTAATCGCACCAAACTTGATTGCAGGAAATACGACTTCAGCCACAGAATGGTCAATGTCTGGAATCCTCTACCTGACTCTGTGGTTTCTTCCCCAAACCCCAAAAACTTTAACCTTAGACTGTCTACTATTGACCTCACCCCTTTCCTAAGAGGTCTGTAGGGGGCGTGCATAAGCGCACCAATCGTGCCTAACGTCCCTGTCCTATTGTTTCTTTTATATATATTTTTTCTTATATGTATTCATAACTATGTTTTTACTTATACCTGTTATCTTGTAAGCAATTGACAAATCAAAATAAATAAAAAATAAAATAAATGGTACAAGGTTTCCCGCTTGAGCAAGGGGTTGGACCAGATAACCTCCAGTGTCCCTTCCGGCTCTTGTTATTCTGCCATGCAACAGGAGTGCTCCTGTACCAGGCTTATGTGCGCAGCTGGCTTTGCCCTAGGGGGTCTTGTAAATGCCACATCCCATTAAGTGGCGCTACTCCATAAAAACCTTACTTAGCATGCCGAATAAGTTGCTGGCAACAACCAGGCCTGGAATACGGTGTGAATGACAGGCTGTAACCTGGGCCGTGGAACCTACGTACTTCTCCTGCCTTTCAGCGGGGAGATTAAAGACTGTCAAAAAAGATTTCACTCTTGTCTGTTGCCTTCTGTTCCCCAAGATCACCCTGCATTTGGGATGCTTAATTGCAGACAGGCGACGCGGCTGGCGTACATGCTCGGAAATGCTGATATTTTTTTTTTGCCTCCTTGGAAGCTGTTTGCGGCATACATATTTTGCAAGGTGTGGGGGTGGAGGGAGGGAGAAGGTTTGTTGATTTCGTTTTATTCCCTTTACTTCAATGGCACGGTCCAGGGGATCCAGGGGTAGCTGCGGATGGAGAGGAAAAGAGGCTTTTGGAATCTCCTTACGCTAAGCTGCAAGCGTGCGCAATTAAAAGCCGCTTTAATCCGTTGCAAATGAAAACGGAAAGTTAGGCGGCTTTGGGATTCTAGCAGCGTTTGCCAACTTGGGCCGCTTTGAGATGGGTGGACTTTAATTCCCAGAATTCCCCCAGCCTTCCCTGCAAATTTTGTTAAAGATCTTCCTCCTCTTCTTTTCTTCTTCGTTTTTCCTCCTCCTCCTCCTCCTCCTCCTCCTCCTCCTCCTCCTCCTCCTCCTCCTCCTCCTCCTCCTTCTCCTTCTTCTTCTCTTCTCCTTCTTCTTCCCCTTCCTCCTCCTCCTCCTCCTCTCTTCTCTCTTCTTCTCCTTCTCCTTCTTCTTCCCCTTCCTCCTCCTCCTCCTCCTCCTCCTCCTCCTCCTCCTCCTCCTCCTCCTCCTCCTCCTCCTCCTCCCTCCTCCTCCTCCTCTTCTTCTTCTTCTTCTTCTTCTTCTTCTTCTTCTTCTTCTTCTTCTTCTTCTTCTTCTTCTTCTTCTTCTTCTTCTTCTTCTTCTTCTTCTTCTTCTTCTTTCTCCTCCTCCTCCTTCATTATCTCCTCCTCTAGCTTCTTCTTTTACTTCCGCTTCCTCCTCTGTTTTCTCCTCCTCCTCCTCCTTCTCCTTCATTTTCTCCTTCTCCTTCTTCTCCTTCTTCTTCCCCTTCCCCTTCCTCCTCCTCCTCCTCCTCCTCCTCCTCTCCTCCTCCTCCTCTTCTTCTTCTCAATTTTAAAATGGGTGGACTTCAACTCCAGAGTTGCTGGCTGGCTGTTGAATTCTGGGAGTTGAAGTCCACCCATCTTAAAGTTGCCAAGGTTGACAAACACCAAATTATAATAACAAAAAGAACCGGGGAGCTGCCACAAAGTTGGCAGTCTGATTTGCAAAACGGGGTTGAAACACCTGCTATCCGTTCCTTATCCATTTTGAGCTTCTTGGAGGAAACATCAATCAGAGACATTCCCATTCAGGCTGGATTCCTCCCCAATATTTTTTAAAAATTATTATTATTACCGTGTCAGTCACTACATCTTCCGGCAGTCTCTATAAGCTGCTCCATTTTCAGAGACTCGGAGAGGTTTACCGAATTAATATCTGAAGTTTAAAAAGGGCAAAAACGAGGGAATGCAATGATAATCAGTTTGCTGGACCACCCTTGGGTGTAATGTGATCTAATTTATACGAGAGTTGTCGTATTTTTACAGTACTCTGAAAAAAGTAATAAGGAGGGGGAATGGGGTGTTTGGATGTGACGATGGCAAGCAGATGATATTCGAATAAAAGAGAATATTTGTAGGTCAGGCTTTGAACTCTTGCCGAATCTTCTCATTGCTCCTTAATTGCCCCTCCCCTCCCACTTGTGACTGTAGGACTGTAACTTTGTCACTTGTATATTTTCGATTTATATTGACGGTTTCCTAGTATGATTTGATTGCTTATTGTACCCTATGATTATCATTAAGTGTTGTACCTTATGATTCTCGACTCTTGATGAATGTATCTTTTCTTTTATGTGCACTGAGAGCATTTGCTCCAAGAATAAATTCTTTGTGTGTCCAATTACACATGGCCAATAAAGAATTCTCTCCTCTCCCCTCCTCTCCTCTCCTCTCCTCTCCTCTCCTCTCCTCTTCTCTTCTCTTCTCTAGTCTTATTCTATTCTATTCTATTCTATTCTATTCTATTCTATTCTATTCTATTCTATTCTATTCTATCCTATCCTATCCTATCCTATCCTATCCTATCCTATCCTATCCTATTCTGTATTTCTATTCTATTCTGTATTTCTATTCTATTCTGTATTTCTATCCTATTTTGTTCTGCTCTGCTCTGTTTTGTTCTGTTCTGTTCTACTCTAACTCCACTCCACTCCACTCCACTCTACTCTACTCTGTATTCTATCTACTCTACTCTACTATTCTATTCTATTCTATTTCTATTCTGTATTCATATTCTATTCTATTCTATTCTATTCTATTCTATTCTTCTATTCTATTCTATTCTATTCTATTCTATTCTATTCTATTCTATTCTTTCTATTCTATTCTATTCTATTCTGTATTCCTATTCTATTCTATTCTATTCTATTCTATTCTATTCTATTCTATTCTATTCTATTCTATTCTATTCTATTCTATTCTATTCTATTCTATTCTATTCTATTCTATTCTATTCTGTATTTCAATTCTATTTTGTTCTGTTCTGTTCTGTTCTGTTCTGTTCTACTCCACTCCACTCCACTTCACTTCACTCCACTCCACTCTACTCTGTATTCTGTATTCATATTCTATTCTATTCTATTCTATTCTATTCTATTCTATTCTATTCTATTCTATTCTATTCTATTCTATTCTATTCTATTCTATTCATATTCTATTCTATTCTATTCTATTCTATTCTATTCTATTCTATTCTGTATTTCTATTCTATTCTGTATTTCAATTCTATTTTGTTCTGTTCTGTTCTGTTCTGTTCTACTCCACTCCACTCTACTCTACTCTATTCTGTATTCCTATTCTATTCTGTTCTGTTCTGTTCTATTCTGTATTCCTATTCTATTCTATTCTATTCTATTCTATTCTATTCTATTCTATTCTATTCTATTCTATTCTATTCTATGGGGTTCTTGGTGCTCTCTGAGATTGCTGGTTTTCTTTTTTTCTTTTTCAAAAGTTTTTATTGATTTTAACGACAAACAAAAACACAAAAAACATAAAACATAACATAAAAAACATCATCATTCTTCATATATTTACAGACAGTGTTTTCTTGCAGACGTCTCATTACCCTACTTGGTAACATCATCAGTGCTAGAAGGGAATGGGGTTTTTGAAGGTCTGCTGGGGCTGGAAAAAGGACTTCTTTTCATGACAGGGTGGAGGAGGGGGGAGAGAGAAGGAGGGAAGAAGGGAAGGAAAGAAAGGAAAGAAAAAGAAAGAAAGAAAGAAAGAAAATAAGAAAGAAAGAAAGAAAGAAAGAAAGAAAATAAGAAAGAAAGAAAGAAAGAAAGAAAGAAAGAAAGAAAGAAAGAAAGAAAGAAAGAAAGAAAATAAGAAAGAAAGAAAGAAAGAAAATAAGAAAGAAAGAAAGAAAGAAAGAAAGAAAGAAAATAAGAAAGAAAGAAAGAAAGAAAGAAAGAAAGAAAGAAAGAAAGAAAGAAAGAAAGAAAGAAAGAAAGAAAGAAAGAAAGAAAGAAAAGAAAAGAAAAGAAAAGAAAGATCTTGTTGGTTGAATGGATGGAAGGAAGGAACTTTGAAGGTGTTGATGGGCCCATGAAGGAGGTGTGGGTGGAAGGCAACCACGAATAACTTGCAATCTTCAACCAGACATCAATCATCCTAAACTAGAGACCTTTTCAAGGTTCTGTTGAAGACCCATCTCTCTGTGGGGTCCTTGGTGCTCGCTGAGCTTGGTGGTTTTCTTGCAGATGTTTCATGACCCAACTAGGTAACATCATCAGTGCTAGAAGGGAGGAGGGGTTAGGAGTTAAGACTTAGGTGTGAGGAGGAGGAGGAGGAGGAGGACTGTGGAGTCCTTGGTGCTTTCTGAGCTTGGTTGTTTTCTTGCAGACAACCACAAACTCACAATCCAGTCACCGAACCGACTTGTTCTGGGTTCACACAATGTAAGCAAGTCATGCATTAAGTTACACACACACACAGGCAGGAAAGAAAAATCCCGAATACCAAGACTGATACTAACCAAACTGAGTGGTGTTTCAGCACATGGCACAGAGCGAAAGAGCTGGAAAGAACCATGAGGTCCTCTAGGCTGACCCCCACCCCCACCCCAAGGAAAGGATTTCACATAAAGCTTTCATGGCAGACGGTTGTCCGGCCTCCGTGCCCACAAGAGAAAGCTAATTTGTTCCACCACTGAGATTTCTCTTTCATCTGGAAATTTCCCCCCCCGCCCAACGTTCAACAGGACTTGGTGAAATTTAAAATAATTATTATCCCCCATCTTGCGTTCTGGGCTGATGGAGGAACAGATCGGTATCCCAAACCCATCATGAATTATAATGAGAACCGCCGATCCATGAAGCGATGGTATCGGAGGGTAACTTCTACATCCTTTGAAGGACTGGCGAGCGACGGATGTGGAGAATGGAATGGTGTTAATGTCTGGCGGGAATTGGATTTAATTTATTTCTCATTTAACTTTGGTTCACTGGCGCCCACAATGAAAAATCACTTATTCCTTTCGGGGGCGGCAGGGGGGGGGAATTGCCGTAACTCCGGCAACCATTTTGTTCATGGTCTGTTTCCCTGTTGTCAAGTTGTCCCCGCAGCTCCTGAGGGGAATTTGCCCCAGCAAAGGCTCGGGGGCAGGGGTGGGATGCTGGGAGTTCGGGAGAGCCCCTTAGCTAAGATTCTGTGCAATTTGGAGACACCCCCCCCCCCAAATCCCACTCCTGGTTGGCCTCGCCCCACCCAGCCTGTCATGCCCCTGGTAGGGACTGACTCTGAGGGAGAGGAGGAACAGCCGACAGGGAGTGGAAGTGTGGCTCCGGAGGTTGTGGAGGAAACTGGGGAAGGGCAGAGGCCGGCTGGGCAGTCAGAGGAGGACCCAGGCCCATCCTGTCTGCATCCTAGGGAGGAGAGGATAAGGGAGATACATGGTCTATTGGGGAGGAGAGGGCCTTGAACCTCTTCATGGGCTGCAGCTGTGACAACTGGATAAGAGGACGGACATGCGTATGGGCGAACGCTGGAAACAAAGCATGGAAATATCTCCAGTTTATGGTTCCTCTCTGAGTTTGACGTCCTTCCCAGTACGTGTTCTGTTATCTGTGGGCGTCCTCCAGTGCTTATCTTGCCTGGTTTGTGTTGCTTTTTTTCCTCCTTCTTGTAACTGTTTGTGTGGGAGTTTTTTGTCTTCCATCAAGAATCCTCGGAGCTTGGAAGCAAAGGGAAGGAATAAAAGGGGCTTCACCTGTTTTCTGTGGCTGTGTTTGTTTTGTATCCCATCCTGGGTCCTCACACGTCCCCTCCCCTCCCAGGAGTCCCCCTCGCGGCCTGTTTTGGATGCAGGGAAGTGCAGTGCAGGGGTGGGATGGGTGGGTGGGTGGGTGGATGGATGGACAGATGGACAGATGGATGGATGGACAGATAAATGATAGAGATAGAGAGATAGAGGGATGGATAGATAGAGATATATAGATGATAGAGATAGATAGATAGAGACAGACAGATAGATAGAGACAGATAGATAGATAGATAGATAGATAGATAGATAGATAGATAGATAGATAAAGACAGATAGTTAGATATATTATATATCTATCACACATCTATGTATGTATAGGTAGATAAATATAGATATAGATGATAGATAGATGGATGGACAGACAGACATGATAGAGATAGATAGATAGATGATATATCTGTATGTATATATAGATTAGGTAGATAAATATAGATAGATAAATACATATGGATGATATATATGCATGCATTTACAGAGATAGAAATACTGTAGAGACATAGATATAGATATTTAGATAAAGAAATATAGAGATATGTAGATATAGAGATACACACACACATGCACATGTATTTGTAGGTGTATGCAATTCATTTACTATTAAAATTTATATCCTGTCCATCTCCCCCAGTTGGGTAACTCTGGACCACTTACAAAACAGAGAGAGAGAGAGAGAGAGAGAGAGAGAGAGAGAGAGAGAGAGAGAGAGAGAGAGAGAGAGAGAAGATAAATATATGTCTTTGAAGAGATGCTTTTCGCAAATGCCCCTATTTATCAGCCACTGGGCTGGTTGTCTTCTCTCTGTTGCTATAGAGACCTTTCTGGGGTGTGTGAGTGTGTGTGTGTGAGAGAGAGTGAGTGAGCCTCTCCATCCCCAGCATTGCTCCCTTGGTAACTAGCCATTATGTAAAGCAAACATCTTTTGCTAAACACCATTTAAGCAAATTATCCAATTACCAACGGACAATAACACCAGAGTCCGTCCAGTGGCAAGGATTTGCAGCCTGCAAAGCTCTTTTTTTCAAAGCGATTGGAGGCAACCGTGTTGGTTCTCTGGGTTTTCTTTATCATTCTTATCCCCAACCCAACTATTATCTTCCCAACCATCCTTGTTTTTTTCATTCTCCTCCGGTGAGCTCACATTTTAAAGGGCCGGGTTCAGTCTGGATTTGGTGCTCCGCCGTGGAAGTGCCTTGTGCCAATGCCATCCTGAGCACCAAGATTACCACCACCGTCCCGTGATCCGATCTTAAGCTAGCCCAGATATTTGGGCAGGTGAATAATAATTGGTTCCTGGAGTTTAAAAATCAGCCAAGGCTGTCCAGAGCTATGGATTGTCAGAACGTAAGGTTGGAGATGCATCTAAGCAGGCCCCCCCTCTTCTCTTTGGGGCGAGATGAGGAAGGGCTGGGAGGGGAGGTGCGAGGGGAGGGGAGGGTCCGGGCATGGTGAACAGTGGTGGGATCAGCTAGGTCACCGAACTGCAGAAAAAGTTAGCAACCGATTCGTGCAAACCGGTGTAAACCAGCATGAATCCCACCACTGCCATGTAACGTATAAGTTCTGATACAGGAAGTCCTCGGCTTATCACTGCTATGGAGACCCAAATTTCTGTCGTGAAGCGAGACTGTGGCAAAGGGTGCCCCCCTTTTACTAGCTTCCTTGCCACCGTTGGTAAGTGAATAGCCACGGTGGATAAGTTAGTAACAAGATTGTGAAGCGAATCAGGCTCCCCCCGACTTCGCTTGTCAGAAGGTTAACAGGTAACAGATAATCAGAGTTGGAAGGGACCTTGTAGGTTATCTAGTCCAACCCCCTGCCCAAGCAGGAGACCCTACACCATTTCTGACGGATGGGAGTCCAATCTCTTCTTGAAAGCCTCCAGGGATGAAGCTCCCACAACTTCTGAAGGCAACCTCTGTTCCATTGGCTGATTGTTCTCACTGTCAGAAAGTTTCTCTTTATTTCCAGGTTGAATCTCTCCTTGTTCAGTTTCCATCCATTATTCCTTGTCTGACCTACAGGCGCTTTAGAAAATAGCTTGACCCCCTTTCTCCTCCCTGTGGCAGCCCCTCAAATATTGGAAGATGCTCTCCTGTCTCCCCTGGTCCTTCTCTTCCATAGAGTAGCCATTCCCAGTTCCTGCAACCATTCAACGTATGTTTTAGCCTCCAGTCCCCTAATCATCCTGGTTGCTCTTCTCTGTACTTTTTCTAGAGCCTCAACATCTTTTTTATAATATGGTGACCAAAACTGGATGCCATACTCTAGGTGTGGCCTTACTAAGGCTTTATAGAGTGGTATTAGTACCTCCCTTGATTTCGATTGTATCCCTCTGTTAATGCAACTTAGGATTGCATTGGCTTTTTTGGCTGCTGCTGCACACGGCTGGCTCCTATTTAGCTGGTTGTCCACTCAGACTCCAAGATCCCTCTCCCAGTTCCTGCTATTGAGCCTGGCTGCACCCAGTCTATATGTGTCCTTTTGGTTTTTCTTACCTAAGTGTAGGACTTTCCTTTTTTCAACGTTGAATTTCATTTTGAGACACTTGTGCCTGTGCAGAAGCACGCAGCACTGGTCACATGGGTTGCATGGGTTGCGTGTGTATGTGCAGGAGGCATGGGGGGGCACATTGCCTTCTGGGTGATGGCATGCGAACACGAGCAGACAAGCGCACGTGCAATTATTGGCATGGGAGCCCAAAAAGATTAGGCGCCAATGGTATAGGGTTTCCTGCCTGACCAGAGGGCTGGACTAGAAGACCTCTGAAATCCCTTCCAACTCTGTCATTCAGTTATTCTCTTGTGTCTCTCTCTCTCTTGTCTCTCTCTCTCTCTCTCTCTGTATCTCAAAAAGTCAAGATGGCATTTGTGAGATTCACAAGATGTGCTCCTAAAAAGAGAGAGCTTCAACTGTCTAACCACAGATACCGTTTTGATTCTTGAACAAATTAGGAATTAAGGCCGATGAGAGCAACCGAGCTGAGTTTTTTAAAAAATTGGACTCCTTATCTTTTTCTATCCAGTTGGCTTATTTCTTATTATAATATCTTCTCAAAAATAGTAAAAAAATAAATAAAATAAAGGCTGCAAAATTGCCTCCATTTAAAAATATATATATATTTGGTTTTTTATCACCCCTCTGTAGTGTTTAACGGGTGTGTGTTATATTCGCTTTCAGCTTTTTAAATATAAAAATGTCTTAACTCGTCTCCTTCCTAATTTCTACCTGTCAAGGGATCTTAGAACAGATGGCAAAGAAGTTTTGACAGCCGAAATTCTATTTTCAAAACTAGAACCTAACCATGATTGTCTGGGGGGTTTTCCCCCCTTAATTTCTAACAATTGCAAAACAATAAATAAATCAGTGGTTCAAACTGATTTGTACTGGTTTGAATTATGACTGGAATGACAGCCATGACGGCCATAAACTGGGTCACTTATACGACTTACCTGATTCTGTGAAGCTATTGGGAGTGGAGTGGTGGCCAAGAGGTGGAGCTCTTGCCTCACAATCGGGAGGTTGTGAATTCGATCCTAGACAGAGGCAGATATTTCTCTCTCTGGGCACCATGAGAATAGATCTGCCGAACAAAACTACACACTGGCAACAGGAAAGGCCTCCAGCCAGTAAAAACTCTGCTAGCTCCATTCGGTTGCCGAGACTCGAACCCCATAAGGGATTATGGGTTTTTTAAAAAGATGATGATGATATTTAAGTGAACTGATTGTTCACTCTGGGCTGGTTTTGCCGGAAACCAGAAGTGAATGCCAATTTTCGGCAAAAAACCTTGCAAAATGTGGCCATTGCGCAGAGGGGTCAATAAAGATGAACTGGTTGCCAAGTAACAGGCATGTAGTCATGTCACCACGCAGGGTGGAACGGCCATGAGAACATAGAACCAGGTTGTAAGTAGGGGTGGGATTCAAAAATCCCAACAACAACCAGTTCTCTGCCTGGTTTGGTGGGTGGGCGTGGCCATGGTGGGCGTGGCCTACCGGAACTTCTGGAAGGACCATTTTTTTTTGGCCTTCCCCAGAGTCCCAAGGCTTCCCTCAGGCCTCTGGGGAGGCAAAAATGGCCTCCTTCCCCGGAAGTTCCTGGCCCGTTCTGGACTTTCAGAACTCCCAGGAGGGCGTTTTCACCCTCCCAGAGCCTCCGCATGAACCCTGCGCTTACCTGCATCCAAAATTGGCCATGTGGAGACTCCTGGGAGTGGAGCAGTGGGGGGGGGGGACAGGTGGTTGTGTTGTGGTTCGCTGGCAGCCGATGCAGACGGCAGCGGAATCGGACAGTGGGGAAGAACGGGGACCAGTCTGGGAGTCTGGGGAAGACTCGGATGAGGGTCCTGCGTCCGATGCACAGATGGGGCCAGGACCATCTGGGAGTTGGGTGCTGCCTCTGGAGCCTTTGGAGTCTGGCAGCAGCGAAGAAGAGGAACCAGGGGGAGCCTGTTCCCAATGCGCGTATGCGCAGAGCTGCTAGAAGGCGAGAGCCAGCTGAGACAAAAGGGGTGACTTGGGAGTAAGGCTGGGAGGTGATGGCCCCTCCCTTAAGGGATAAAAGTCAGGCCAAGATGACGAAAACTTTGCAGGAAGCAAAGTCGTTCGTTCGGTTCAGATTCATTCTTGAAGCTCTTTGTACTTCAGGTGGTTTTTGTTCTAGTTTATTTGACACTTCTGTTATTGGCAGCACTTCACAGGGAAGAAAGGTGGGTGCTTATCTCGAGGGACTGTTTGAGATTCATTGCCAGCTGGGAATGAAAACAATTCCCAGCATTGCAATAAAACAAGGCTTGTTTTTAAAATTAATTTTTAGTAATTACGGTCTTGGAAGCCTTGGTCAGAACAGGTCGGTTCAGCTATTAGATTGGTGAACCAGATGTAAATGTAACTTCTGGATCACCCGAACTGGCCTGAGCCAGCTGAGTCCTACCCCGGTTGTAAGTATTCCTGGAGAGGCTTGTCAGAACTTCAAACGTTCCTTAAGCGAACGGCCGTAACCTGAGGACTGCCTCTATCACAGCAGAACTTCCCACCAGTATCTTGGTGGGCCCATGACTTAAAACCCCAGGCCGAGCTGTTCTTTTTCCTATCTCTTTTTACGCATCGTTCTTGGGTTACAACCATTCGTTTTGTGACTTTTCCAAACGTTACAACAGTACGGAAAAGAAAAAGACTTATGACCAGTTTTACGCACAACCGCCGTGTGAGATGCTTCACACTGACGACCGCCGCGGCATCCACCATTGGTCACGTGATCAAAATTTGGAGGTTCGGCAACTGGCTCACATTTATGACAGTTGGGAGGGGGGGAAACGCCACGCGATCCCCTTTGCGACTTTCCAACAAGCGAAGTCGATGCGTGTGTGTGTGTGTGGATTCACTAAACAACCGTGTTACTCAACTTAACAACTACAGGGATTCACCGGGGCAAGAAAGGTCGTCAAATGGGATGAAACGACTTCACGGCCGTCTCGCTTAGCAACGGAAATATCGGGCTCCACTGTGTGGTCGTAAATCGGGGACTGCCTGTATAGCTTTTCACCCCTCGTTCAAGGTTGGGCTTCAAAAATTTCAGCAAGGGGGTTCTCTGCCCAGTTACTGGGTGGGCGTGCCCATAATGGGCGTGGCCTAGTCAGCATCCTGCACCACGGCGGGGAAGGGGCTTTTTCACCCTCCCGGGGCTCCAGAGGCTTTCCTCGGGCCTCTGGGAAGGTGAAAATGGGCTCCCCGGGGCTCCGGAGGCTCTTTGGAAGCCAGAAACTTCAGGGAGGCCCATTTTTCACCTTTCCCGAGCCTCTGCGCCAGAGGTGGTATATTCAGCCAGTTTGGACCCGTTCTGGAGAACCACTAACGGAAATGTTGAGTAGTTCTGGAGAAGCGGCCGATCCCACCTCTGACTGGCCCCGCCAACCCCGATCTCTTCTCTGCCTCCCATTGAGTCCCAGCTGATCGTCTGGGTCTCCTTTGGTTGCCCTGCACAGGAGAAGGGAGCTGGAAAGCAGGTTAGTGGAGTGGGGAGAGAAGGGGGATTTTGCAGTTACCTTTCCCTGCCACGCCCACCAAGCCACACCCACCAAGCCACACCATACCCACAGAATGGGTAGTAAAAATTTTTGAAACCCACCCCTCCTCCCCTTCCTTTTTCTTCCTCCTCCTCCTCTTTTCCTTCTCCCTTTCCTCCTTCCTTCCTTCCTTCCTTCCTTCCTTCCTTCCTTCCTTCCTTCCTTCCTTCCTTCCTTCCTTCCTTCCTTCCTTCCTTATCATTCTCCTTCTCCTCCAGAGGTGGCATTCAGCAGGTTCGGACCAATTCTACAGAACCGGTAGCGGAAACATTGAGTAGTTCTGGAGAACCAGCTAATCCCACCTCTGACTGGCCCCACCAACCCCCATCTCTTCTCTGCCTCCCATTGAGTCCCAGCTGATCGGCTGGGTCTCCTTTGGTTGCCCTGCCCAGGAGAACGGAGCTGGAAACCAGGTTAGTGGGGTGGGGAGGGAAGGGGGATTTTGCAGTACACCCTTCCCCTGCCATGCTCACCAAGCCACGCCCACCAAGCCACGCCCACAGAACCGGTAGTAAAAAAAAATTTGAATCCCACCACTGCTCCGCCTGGGCCCTGCACTTACCTGCATCCAAAATGGGTCATGTGGGGACTCTTGGGGTGTGTGTGTGTGTGTGTGTGGAGCCAGCCAGGTGTGGGATTTGGAGGTTCTCTGAACTGCACAGATATTCTCTCGAACCCCTGCAAACCCTCAGCAGACTGTTGTGGTTCGCTGGCAGCAGGTGCGGATGGCTGAGGTCTTGGAGAGCGAGGACTTGAGATGAGGGGCCTGTGTGAGATGCAGGGATGGGGCCAGGACCATCAGGGAGTGGGGTGCTGCCTTCGGAGATTGTGGAGGCTGGCAGCAGTGAGGAAGAGGACCCCGAAGAGCCCGTGCCCAGTGGGCAAGCACACAGGGCTGCTCGAAGGGAAGAGCAGCTGCAGCAGCACGGGCGACTCAGGAGTAAGGCTGCAAGGCGATGGCCCCTCACTTAAGGGATAAAAGCCAGCGGAGAAACCGGAGTTCTGTGCAGGAAGCAAAGAAGTTTCTGCACTCAAGCCTGGTGGACGTTCGGAATATCTTGGTTGGTGTTTGGAGACTCTTTGGGTTTGAAATAATTCTTGGCAACTTTATCTCGTGTTCTTGGCAGCCTTGCACCACCTTGGCAAGGCTCGTTCTTATCAGAGACAATGAGTTTGAAACAGCCTTTTCACCGGGAAGGAACAGGAATTCGTAAGGAATCATGACAAGGTTTTGCTGTTACTTCTGTTTGGTGTTTGTTTCCTTGGAACCAGGTTTGGGTCAGAACACTGCCTGTCTCGTGAAGTCTTTTTTTTCAGAAGCTGGCAAGCAATGTGCATATGTTTCCCGTTGCCCTTTAAGAGTCATTGTCTAAACACAGATTTTGAAAAATTTTATTCTTTTACAGTCCACTTTTGCCATTATCTTTTCCATTTTAGACCCGAGATCAGATTATGCGAGTTTCTGATTTTTTTCTCTCTCTCTCTCTCTCTGTTTTCCTTTTCAGACAATCAGCGTTTGATTGATAAGGAGAAGCGATCCTCGCACAATAATGCAAGAATGCCGGCCTCATCGGCTGTTCAGCGAAATGACCACAATCATCGCCGTGGCCCATTTTCCGGGGACAATCCAAGGGAAAGAAATAAACTCAGAATCATTCTCGAGTCGATAGGAAACCACGTGGCCCCAACGAAACTTATTCTGCTTTGGCAACGCGGTCCTCGCTTTCTGCCTTTTGACAAGGGATTGGCCAAATGCTCACCTCATTTCTTGTTACCTTTACAGAATACAAAACAATAGTTGGAAGGGACTTCGGAGGTCTTCTAGTCCAACTAGGCAGAAGACCCTATAATACCCTTTCAGGCAAAACTTCCAGTAATGGAGCACCCACAGCTTCTGGTGGCAGGTTGTTCCACTGGTTAATTGTTCTCACTGTTAGGAAGCTGCTGCTTAATTCCTTGTTGCTTCTGTCCTGGATGAGTTTCCATTTGTTGCTTCTCATCCTGCCTTCGGGGGCTTTGGAGAATAGTTTGACCCCCTTTTCTTTGGGGCAGCCCCTCAAATATTGGAACGCTGCTCTCATGTTCCATCATAGTCATCTTGATACGGAATAATCTTTTCCTTTATGTATCTACTCCTTTATGTACACAGAGAGCATTTGCACCAAGACAAATTCCTTGTGGGTCCAATCACACTTGGCCAATAAAGAATTCTATTCTATTCTATTCTATTCTATTCTATTCTATTCTATTCTATTCTATTCTATTCTATTCTATTCTATTCCTTCCAATATTTATTCTGTTCTATTCTATTCTATTCTATTCTATTCTATTCTATTCTATTCTATTCTATTCTATTCTATTCTATTCCTTCCAATATTTATTCTATTCTATTCTATTCTATTCTATTCTATTCTATTCTATTCTATTCTATTCTATTCTATTCTATTCTATTCTATTCCATTCCATTCCATTCCATTCTCTATTCTGTATTCTGTATTCTGTATTCTCTATTTTATTCTAATTCCATTCCATTCCATTCCATTCTATTCTTATTGTACCCCATGACTATCATTAAGTGTCGTACCTTATGATTCTTGACTCTTGACGAATGTATCTTTCCTTTTATGCACACTGAGAGCATTTGCACCAAGACAAATTCCTTGTGGGTCCAATCACACTTGGACAATAAAACAATTCTATTCTATAACATAAGAACCAGTGGTGGGATTCAAATTTTTTTATTACTGCTTCTCTGGGCGTGGCTTGGTGGGCGTGGCAGGGGAAGGATATACTGCAAAATCCTCCTTCCCTCCCCATCCCGCTAACCTGCTTTCCAGCTCCGTTCTCCTGGGCAGGGCAACCAAAGGAGACCCAGCCGATCAGTTGGGAGGCACAGAAGAAACGGGGTTGGCGGGGCCAGTCAGAGGTGGTACTTGCCGGTTCTTCAAACTACTCAACATTTCCGCTACCGGTTCTCCAAAACTGATCCGAACCGGATGAATATACCACCTCTGGACATCAGATGTCCCTTTGAGGACCTTGTGCCAGAGGTGATCTGTACAAACCCAGGTTCAATCGAGGTTAAAGAGAACCTGCAGATGTCCGAGAAGACTCTCCAATCCTTCAGGTCCGAGTTGACCCAAAGATGTTTTTTTCCCCAAAGGAAACTAGACCTTCTTGGGGGGTTGTTCCTTGAAGATCTTTTGCTTCTCATCCAAGAAGCTTCTTCAGGTCGAACTGGAGAAGAACGGAAGAAGCTTCTTGCATTAGAAGCGACACATTTTCAGAAAAATAAAGCAAGAAAGTCCAGTTGCCTTTTGGGACTCAGCCGGGACTCAATGGGAGGCAGAGAAGAGATGGGGTTGGCGGGGCCAGTCAGAGGCGGGAATGTCCGGTTCTCCGAACCACTCCAAATTTCTGCTTCCGGTTCTCCAGAACTGGTCCAAACCAGGTGAATACCATCTCTGACATGAACAGCGTTGGAAGGGATCTTGGAGGTCTTCTAGTCCAACCCCCTGCTCAGGCAGGAGACTCCACACCATTCCAGACAAATTGTCCATCTTTTCTTAAAAACCTCCAGTGATGGAGAGCACCCACAACTTCTGGTGGCAGGCTGTTCCACTGTTTAATTGTCCACACTGTTTGGAAGTTTCTCCTTAGTTCCAAGTTGCTTCTCTCCTTGATGAGTTTCCATCCGCTGCTTCTCATCCTGCCTTCAGGAGCTTTGGAGAATAGCTTGACTCCCTCAAATACTGGAAGATTGCTATCCTGTCTCCCCTAGTCCTTCTTTTCACTAAAATCAAGATCTTGTTGATGACCCAAGCTCTGTAAAGGACCTTGGAATACTCACCTCTAATGATCTAAGTGCTAGAGCCCACTGCAACTACATAGCCAAAAAGGCATTAAGAGTTGTTAACCTAATCCTCACGTAGCTTTTTCTCTGGTAATATCACACTACTAACTAGAGCATACAAAACATTTGCTAGACCAATACTCGAATACAGCTCATCAGTCTGGAACCCACATTACGTATCTGATATTAGCACAATTGAGAAAGTCCAGAAATATTTCACAAGAAGAGTTCTCCACTCCTCTACTCGTTGTAGAATACCTTATGCCACCAGACTTGAAATTCTAGACCTAGAAAACCTTGAATTACGCCGTCTTCGGTCTGACTTAAGCATGGTATATAAAATCATACATTGCAATGTCCTACCTGTCAATGAATACTTCAGCTTCAACCATAACAACACAAGAGCAAACAACAGATACAAACTCAAAGTAAACCGCACCAAACTTGATTGCAGGAAATACGACTTCAGCAATAGAGTGGTCAATGTCTGGAATACTCTACCTGACTGTGGTTTCTTCCCCAAACCCCAAGAACTTTAACCTTAGACTGTCTGCTATTGACCTCACCCCTTTCCTAAGAGGTCTGTAGGGGGCGTGCATAAATGCACCAACGTGCCTACTGTCCCTGTCCTATTGTTTCTCTTATTCTTTTATTTTTCTTATATGTACCCATTTCATGTATTCACAACTATGTATACACTTATACTTATTATCTTGTAAACAATTGGCAAATCAAATAAATAAAAAAATAAAATAAATAAACTAGACCTTCCCAGTTCCTGCTACTGTTCTTCATATGTTTTAGCCTCCAGTCCCCTAATCCTCTTTGTGGCTCTTCTCTGCACTCTTTCCAGAGTCTCCACATCTTTTTTTATATCGTGGCGACCAAAAACTGGATGCCAATATTCCAAGTTTTGCTCTTACCAAGACATGATAAAGTGGTATTAATACTTGATG
>NC_142012.1:1120863-1168363 GCF_049901735.1 Notechis scutatus
ATCTGTCTATCTCTATCTGTCTCTCTCTCTCTCTATCATCTGTCTATATCTATCTATCTCTATCATCTCCCTCTCTCTCTCTCTCTTTCTATCATCTGTCTATATCATCTATCTATCTCTATCTCATCTGTCCATCTCTATCTATCTATCCATCTCTCTATCATCTGTCTATCTCTATCTATCTACCTATCTCTTCTCTCTATCATCTATCTCTCTATCATCTGTCTCTCTATCTATCATCTATCTATCTCTATCTGTCTCTCTCTCTCTCTGTCTATCTCTATCTATATCATTTGTCCCTCTGTCTTTCTATCATCTGTCTATATCTATCTATCTCGATCTATCATCTGTCTATCTCTTATCTATCTCGATCTATCATCTGTATCTCTTATCTATCTATCCATCTATCTATCTCTATCATCTGTCTATCTCTATCTATCTACCTATCTCTCTCTCTCTATCATGTCTATCTCTATCTATCCATCTCTCTCTCTATCATCTCTCTCTATCCATCTGTCTCTCTATATATATATCATCTGTCTATATCTATCTATCTCGATCTATCATCTGTCTATCTCTTATCTATCTACCCATCTATCTATCTATCTATCTCTACATCTGTCTATCTCTATCTATCCATCTCTCTCTCTATCATCTCTCTCTATCCATCTGTCTCTCTCTATATATATCATCTGTCTATATCTATCTATCTCGATCTATCATCTATCTCTTATCTATCTACCCATCTATCTGTCTATCTCTATCATCTGTCTATCTCTATCTATCCATCTCTCTCTCTCTCTATCATCTGTCTATCTCTATCTATCCATCTCTCTCTATCATCTCTCTCTCTATCCATCTGTCTCTCTCTCTATATATCATCTATCTATATCTGTCTGTCTATCTATCTATCTATCTATCTATCTATCTATCTATCTATCTATCTATCTATCTATCTATCTATCTATCATCTCTCTCTCTCTCCCCCCCCTCTCTCTCTCTCACACACACACAACAATCCAGAAAAAAAATCACACATTTTCCCCCCTTTCTAGGGATTCGGGGCAGCCGAGGAGGAATGGCCGAGCTAATTGAGGCAGGATGCCAAGCCAAACCCACCCCGGGTGCTGAGGCCTTGCCAGCTGATTGGCATTCAGCAAGCATGGAAGAATGGCTGTTTCATGGAAATTGAGGTCAGCGAGAAGAAAAACGTTTGGAGTACTTTATTGCGAGGGCATCCAAACCTCGCTTGCTTTCTGTCATTTCCTGGGCTTGCATCGCCTCGCCAGGACCGGAATTTGAAAAGGGGGAGAAAAATGGCTCACCGCTCAGGCTTTGCATTCCTACTGGGGGAGAGGGTGCGAATCCCTCCCACCCACCTTTTCTGCATTTTCTCCTTGATCCGAGACCAAAAGTTTTCTCCCAACTCCACTCAGGAGGGAAACGTAATTTGGTTCTTTCTTTCTTTTTTATTGGTTTTTAAAAACAAACATAAACAAACAAAACATAAAAACATCAAGCTATCTTCCATAGGCGTACATACAGTGTGCCGGTTGGGTTACAAATTGTTTTGTGCTTCCATTTCGTAGTCTTCAATTACAATTGCATTACATATAATCTCATATTGTCAATCAAAAATCAAATACCTTAGTATCATTATTAATCAATCATTTGACTATACTTTTATTCATTCATGTTTTACAAAATAACCATAATTTACTTAATTTATTTTATAACAGTTCAGATTATCATCCCAGATCTATCCTAGAATCATTTTGTAGATATAATATAAAAAAAAAGAATACATCTTTATATATTTATTATTTTCTAAAAATCTACATATTTCATTACTGTACTTTGTTGTCTAACCATTGATAGAAAAGATCCCAAATTTTATAAAATTGTTTATCCTCTTGTTCTCTAATTTCAAATGTCAATCTAATCATTTCAGCACATTCCAATATTTTCTTAATGATTTCCTCCTGTGATGGTATTTTCTCATTTTTCCAGTTTTTAGCCAATACAATCCTAGCCGCTGTTAATACATTTACAATCAGGTATTTCAAGTCTTTACTATATATTTCAGGTAAAATTCCCAATAAAAATATCTCTGGTTTCAAGTCTATATGTTTTTTTGTCATTTTTTCCAACCACGTGTGGATTTTAGTCCAGTATTTTTTAGCATCCGCACAAGTCCACCACATATGGTAAAATGAGCCAGGTGTCTGATGACATTTCCAACATTTTTTGGATTTATTCTTGCACATTCTTGCTATTCTTGTCGGGGGGAAATGCCACCTGTAAAACATCTTATACTAATTTGGTTCTTTCATTTGCGCTGGCCAACTTTTCTTTCCACGTCTCGTTTTGCTGTGGGGTTGCAAGAGAATTTGCCATGGAAATTCAGTTTCAGAAGAGCAATAAAGAGGATTCTGGGATTGGAAGCCAAAACAGACGAAGTTGTTGTTGTTGTCGGAATCACTACCTAGCTCTGTGGTCTCTTCCCCAAACCCCCAAAAACTTTTAACTTTAGACTGTCTACCCAGTCACATGACCACTAAACCACACCCACAAATTAGGCGACGCCCATAGAACTGGTTGTTAAGAAATTTGAATCCCACCCCCTGGTAATATCGCACTACTAACTAGAGCATACAAAACCTTTGCCAGACCAATACTTGAATACAGCTCATCTGTCTGGAACCCGCACTGCATATCGGACATTAACACAATTGAGTGAGTCCATAAGTATTTCATGAGAAGAGTCCTCCACTCCTCTACTCATAGCAGAATACCTTATGCCGCCAGACTTGAAATTTTAGGCTTAGACAACTTAGAACTATGCCGCCTCTAGTCCAATCTAAGTATTGTATATAAAATTATCCATTGCAATGTCCTACCTGTCAATGACTACTTCAGCTTCAACCTCAGCAATACACGAGCACACAATAGATACAAACTCAGGGTAAATTGCACCAAATTTGATTACAGGAAATACGACTTCAGCAACAGAGTGGTCAATGCCTGGAATCCTCTACCTGACTCTGTGGTTTCCTCCCCAAACCCCCAAAACTTTAACCTTAGACTGTCTACTGTTGACGTCACCCCGTTCCTAAGAGACCTGTAAGGGGTGTGCATAAGCGCATCAATGTGCGTACCGTCCCTGTCCTAATTCTCCCTTTTTATTCGTACTCATTTCATGTATTCAAAGTCATGTTCTTCATTATATCTGTTATCTAAAACATGCTTGACAAAATAAATAAGTAAAATAAATAAATAAACTGGGCCTGGCTAAGTCTAGGGAAAAGAAGGACCAGGGGAGACAGGAGAGCAGTCTTCCAATATTTGAGGGGCTGCCACAGGGAGGAGGAAGGGGTTCAAGCTATTTTCCAAAGCCCCCAAAGGCCAGACAAGGAACAATGGATGGAAACTGACCAAGGAGAGATTCAACCTGGAACTAAGGAGAAACTTTCTCACTAACAATCAACCCATGGAACAGAAGCTGCCTTCAGAAGTTGTGGGAGCGACATCACTTGAGACTTTCAAGAACAGACTGGACTGCCATCTGTCAGAAATGGTGTAGGGTCTCCTCCTTGGGCAGGGTTGGACTAGATCAGTGGTCACCAACTGGTGGGCCAGGGATCACTGGTGGTCAGTGACAAACTTTTGGTGGTCCGCAGAGAAATGTCCCCCACCAAAGCAATTAATCCAGGCTGCGTGGGAACACAAGGCTTTTATTTATTTATTTATTTATTTATTTATTTATTTATTTATTTATTTATTTATTTATTTATTTATTTATTTATTTATTTATGTCAATTGCTTACAAGGTAATAGGTATAAGTAAAAACATAGTTATGAATACATGGATACCTATAAGGAAAAAAAATATAAAAGAAACAATAGGACAGGGACGGTAGGCACGTTGGTGCGCTTATGCACGCCCCCTACAGACCTCTTAGGAAAGGGGTGATGTCAATAGTAGACAGTCTAAGGTTAAAGTTTTTGGGGTTTGGGGAAGAAACCACAGAGTCAGGTAGAGGATTCCAGACATTGACCCCTCTGTTGCTGAAGTCGTATTTCCTGCAATCAAGTTTGACGCGGTTAACCTTGACTTTGTATCTATTGTTTGCTCTTGTGTTGTTATGGTTGAAGCTGAAGTATTCATTGACAGGTAGGACATTGCAATGTAAGATTTTATTTACTATACTTAGATCGGACCGAAGGCGGCGTAGTTCTAGGTTTTCTAGGTCTAGAATTTCGAGTCTGGTGGCATAAGGTATTCTGCAACGTGTAGAGGAGTGGAGAACTCTTCTTGGGAAAGCTTGTGTCGCTTGCATCGCGAACAACACGAGAAGTTGTGAGCACTCCATTGCTGGAAGTTTTCAAGAAGTGACTGGACTGCCATCTGTCAGAAATGGTGTAGGCCAGGGTCTCTTGCTTGGGCGGTGGTGGTGGTGGGGTTTGGACTAGATGACCCCCAAGATCTCTTCCAACTCTGTTATTCTGTTAAGTTGCTTTTCGAGGAAGAGCATAGCGGTTGTGTTCTTGGATGGGGCAGCGAGAGAGAGAGACGAGGGCTTCTGCAAGCTGAGCCATGGCAACTGGGGTTCTTTGCCCCACTTAGAACAACCAAAGAACGACAGAGTTGAAAGGGACCTTGGAGGTCCTCTAGTCCACCCCCCACTGCTTAGGCAGGAGACTCTATATCATTTCAGACAAAAGATGGTCTAATCTCTTCTTAAAAACCTCCCGTGTTGGAGCACCCACAACCTCTGGTGGCAAGCTGTTCCACTGGTTAATTGTTCTTACTATCAGTTCTGGGTTGCTTCTCTCCTTGATGAATTTCCATCCGTCGCTTCTTGTCCTGCCTTCTGGGGCTTTGGAGAATAGCTGGACTCCCTCTTCTTTGGGGCAGCCCCTCAAAGACCGCCATCATGTCACCCCCTAGGCCTTTTTTTTCATTAGACCAGACATACCCAGATTTTGAAGCTGGTGTGCCTCAGTTGGCCTTTTGCAAAAAGGGGAAGGGGCAGAGAATTCTCCCCTATGGCTGCAGAGACCCTCCGGAGATATCTAGGATTCACTTCAAAAGGTCCAGGGACCTCCCAACCCCCCTCCCCATTCCTGCCTCTTGTCCTTCATAACTCAAAACCTGTCTTCTGTCAATGCAAGTGTGCTTCCTCTCTCTCACCCCGGGTTATTTTCCCTGGGAAAAAAAAGAAATAATAATAAAATATAATTGCATTGCATTGTAAGTCAGGCAGCATTTGAAGGTCAACTTGACAGAAGAATACAGGGGGAAAAAAATCTCTTTAAAAACAATGGGAGCGTCATTATGCCGCAGTCTGTAGCAAGCACTGCACATCCTTATCAGTAATTGGAGGGGATGGAGAGTGGTGAGAAAACAGCCATGAATTCCTCTCTCGGGGGCATCGAAAAATATTTCCCAGAGATGAACTCAAGGTCTGATGAGGATGGACAAGGACTTCTTTTCATGGACAGGTGGAGGAAGGAGAGAGAGAGAAGAAAGAAGGAAGGAAGGAAGGAAGGAAGGAAGGAAGGAAGGAAGGAAGGAAGGAAGGAAGGAAGGAAGGAAGGAAGGAAGGAAGGAAGGAAGGAAGGAAGGGGAGAGAAGAAAGAAAGCAAGGAAGGAACGAAAGGAAGGAGGGAAGAGAGAGGGAGGGAAGGAAGGAAGGGGAAGTAAGTAAGGAGGGAGGGAAGGAAGGAAGAAGGAAGGGGTGAAGGAAGGAAGAGGAAGGAAGAAAGCAAGCAAGGAAGGAAGAAGCATGGAAGGAAGGAAGGAAGGAAGGAAGGAAGGAAGGAAGGAAGGAAGAAGGAAGGAAAGGAAAGAAGGAAGAGGGAGAGAGGAAGAAAGCAAGGAAGGAAGGAAAGGAAGGAGGGAAAGAGGAAAGAGGGAGGAGGGAAGGAAGGAAGAAGCATGGAAGGAAGGAGGGAGGAGGAGAAGGAAGGAAGGAGAAAGAAGGAAGGAAGGAAGGAAGGAAGAGGGAGGAAGGAAGAAAGCAAGGAAGGAACAAAGGAAGGAGGGAAAGAGGGAGGGAGGAAGGAAGGAAGAAGCATGGAAGGAAGGAAGAAGGAAGGAAGAGGAAGGAAGCAAACAAGCAAGGAAAAAGCATGGAAGGAAGGAAGGGGAAGGAAGAAGGAAGAGGAGAGAGGATGAATGCAAGGAAGGAAGGAAGGAAGGAGGGAGGGAGGAGGAAGGAAGGAAGAAGCATGGAAGAAGGAAAGAAGGAAGGAAGAGGGAAGGAGGGAGAAAGGAAGGAAGAGGGAGAAAGAAGGAAGGAAGAGGAAGGAAGGAAGAGCAAGCAAGGAAGGAAGAAGTGTGGAAGGAAGGAAGAAGGAAGGAAGGAAGGAAGGAAGAGGCATGGAAGGAAGAGAGGAAGAAGGAAGGGGGAAAAAAGAGAGAGATTTGGTTGGATGGAAGGATGGATGGAAAGAAGCAACTCCTGGTGGCAAGCAGTTCCGCTGGATCATTGTCCTCCCTGTTAGGAAATTCCTCCTTAGTTCCAGACCGGTTCTCTCCTTGATTTGTTTCCATCCGTTGCTTCTTCTCCTGCCTTCGGGTGTTTTGGAAAACAGGTCGGCCCCATCTTGCTGGATGGATGGAAGGAAGGTCATAAAATGGGTTCGCTTAGCCACAGAAATGTTGGCCTCGTCTCTGGTCGTAATCCGAGCACTACCTGCAATAGGCCTCCTTTTAACATCGTGATGTTTCCGAGACCAACCAGCAAAGGAAGGAAAGCTTCTACCCACGAGCTGATGGGCCGGTGGTGGCCACCGGATGCCCCCACACTTCACCCCATAAACCTACTTACACCTGTGGCGTGTGACTGAGGAGGTGCCACTTCTGCCTCGCGCGATGCCATGCTAAAAAAAGGCAGGCCTCCCGCATCACGGCGCGAACTCGAGAAAGGGAAGCAAAATGTTACTTGCAAAAGATTTCCTTTCTTTTTTTTAAAAAAAAAGCATTTCAAGAGCGTTGCTTGGGCGCGGTGTGACAGGAAATCAAATCCAGTGTGCAATTAATTTGGGTGGGGGGTCGGGGGGGGAGAGAAGCAAAAGAAGATGTCATTTCTGGAACAAAGGTATTTTGGGCGAGTGCGACAACGAAATCCATTTGGCCAGCTCGTTTCCCGGGCGGGCTTTCTCGAGCGGGGTAGACGAGCCCTTGCAAAATGGCGCAGGTTTGTCTCGAAAGAGTGCACCCTTTGGCATGTGCTGGTGGGAGGACCCCAGTGATGCTCCACCCTTCGGAGTTGTCCGTTGAAGTTGTCCAGGTTCTACTAAGTCTGAAAGGTGGCAAAATCTGGGCATCGTGTAAAAGAGCAATAGAAGAGAGGATTTGGAGCTCAGTGGGGTCTCTGGCAGCTAGCTGGGTCAAGAAACATTTGCAAGAAAACCACCAAGCTCAGAGAGCACCAAGGACCCCACAGTTTTTTTCCTCCTCCTCCTCCTCCTCCTCCTCCTCCTCCTCCTCCTCTCCTCCTCCTCTAGCACTGATGATGTTACCTAGTTGGGTCATGAAACATTTGCAAGAAAACCACCAAGCTCAGAGAGCACCAAGGACCCCACAATCATTTTCTTCCTCCTCCTCCTCCTCCTCCTCCTCCTCCTCCTCCTCCCCTCCTCCTCCTCCTCCTCCTCCTCCTCCTCCTCCTCCTCCTCCTCCTCCTCCTCCCTTCTAGCACTGATGATGTTACCTAGTTGGGTCATGAAACATTTGCAAGAAAACCACCAAGCTCAGAGAGCACCAAGGACCCCACAATCATTTTCTTCCTCCTCCTCCTCCTCCTCCTCCTCCTCCTCCTCCTCCTTCCTCCTCCACCTCCTCCACCTCCTCTTCCTCCTCCTCCTCCTCCTCCCTTCTAGCACTGATGTTAACCTAGTTGGGTCATGAAACATTTGCAAGAAAACCACCAAGCTCAGAGAGCACCAAGGACCCCACATCATTTCCCTCCTCCTCCTCCTCCTCCTCCTCCTCCTCCTCCTCCTCCTCCTCCTCCTCCTCTCTGCAAACCCCATTCCCTCCTTCTAGCACTGATGATGTTACATAAAGTTGGTAATGAAATGTCACAAGAAAACCACCTCCTCCTCCTCTCCTCCTCCAACCTCAGAGAGAATCAAGGACTCCTTAGTCATCCTCCTCCTCCTCCTCCTCCTCCTCCTCCTCCTCCTTCCTCCACAAACCCCACTCCCTTCTAGTACTGCTGACGATACCTAGCTGGGTCAAGAAACGTCTGCAAGAAACAACCAAAGGACCCCAAAATTCTTCTCCTTCTCCTTCTCCTTCTCCTTCTCCTTCTCCTCCTCTTCCTCCTCTTCTCTACAAACCCTCCTCCTTTCCAACACTGATGATGTTACCTAGCTGGCTCATGAAACGTTTGCCAAACAAAAAACAAAAAACAACCCAGCCAAACTCAGGGAACACCAAGGGCTCCATTTGTGCAAAACGTTGGCCACTTTTTCTTCGGTTGATCCAACATTTTAAATTTAATTTTACGGTCCCGGCGGCGGGGGCCATGTTGCAGCTGCTGCTGCTGCTGCAAGATTGTGACACACACACACACACACACACAGGACGCTGTATTGTGACATCCCCACACTAGATTTCCTGGCTCCTTCAAGGCCCAGGGATGAGCCGTGAAGAAGTCTCTCTCTTTCTTTGCAGTGGTGAAGATGTGGGGCCAATAAATTTCGGAGCCTCTCCGATGGCAACCGTCCGTCATCATCCATCAGCCTATCCGATATGGCTCAATGCACGAGCACGGTGTTGTTGGAAGAAACAGCCTCCTGGGTTCAGTTCCAAGTGGGGGAAAAAGACACTGGAAACCTGGAGGCTGTTTGGGAAGATGGTTTAATGGTGGACAGGACCACGTGGCTCGGAGCTCCAAAAGTGAAAAGGATGATCGCACGCTTCAAGATGTTGGGTGAAGGAAAAGAAGGGCGGAGATGCGGAGAATCCCTTAGTTACATACCCTCTGTTGGGATTTGAATTGGAGCCTGTATTCTGATTGGTTGTCAGACTCCCATGGGGCCATGCAGGGGCAACTCTATAGGCTGTCCTGAGTCCCAGGCTTGGTTGAGCCTTGTTGGGTGACGATGTCATGAAAAGGGCTTTCCTATTGCAGCTCTTATCTGGAGTAGATCTTTGTTATGTAAAATAAGCTGGCCCAAACCAGAGTCATGGCCCATTAGCAAAGGTGGTGTGTGTGTGTGTGTGTGTGTGTGTGTGTGTGTTTCTGCCTCTTTGAGTTTCTACTTTTCTTTTTAGGGGAAATATTCTGCCTTTTTTTTTTTTAATATAACAGATAATAGATAATCAGACTTGGAAGGGACCTTGTAGGTCATCTAGTCCAACCCCCCCGCCCACCCAAGCGGGAGACCCTACACCATTTCTGACCAATGTCTGTCCAGTCTCTTCTTGAAAGTCTCCAATGATGAAGCTCCCACAACTTCCCGAGGGCAACTTCTGTTCCACGGGTGGATGGTTCTCCCTGTCAGAAAGTTCCTCCTTATTTCCAGGTTGAACCTCTCTAATATTTCCTAGAATATTTCATTTATTCTAGGAGAGGGGTGGATGCTAAATCCCTACAGTGTTTTGGCCGAGAGCTTGCTGTTTTCCCACGAAATGTCCTGACGCTGATTACCGACTCGGTCATCTCTGGTTGGAGAGGATCCTTTTTCTTTTATTTATACGACTGTCTGGAAGATCAGAGAAGGAAATCTGTCAGTCCATCGACTCCCCTGCAGCTGGGATCCCTTCGTGGTGGGGTTGAGAGGGGTGACCAAGCCCCTTTTGGATTCCATGGCCACCCCAATCGATGCTGTGCTGACGTTCGCAGGCGCCGTCATCTCCCTCCACGGGGAGCCATCAAGACGGATGGCTTGAGGGATCACGCCTGTCTTTCCCTGACAACCACTTGGCTCCTCTTTCCCTCCCCTCCTCTCCCTTTCATCCGCCAGGTGAGGGAGGGGCAGAGGGAGGAACGTCACAACACCGAAGGGAGAGCAGCCTTCCCCTTGAGTGTTTTACTCCACACCGCCGTGGGTGATTGGGATGCAGGGCCTTGCGGAGGGGAGGCCCCTGGGGCCGAATCAAAAGGACAACACCTGGAATAAGAGAACGACAGAGTTGGAAGGGACCTGGGAGGTCTTCTAGTCCAACCCTCCCTGCTCAGGCAGGGAGCCCTACACCATTCCAGCCAAGTGACTGTCCAGTCTCTTCTTAAAAGTCTCCAGTGATGGAGCGTGCACAAAACTTCTGGTAGCAAGTAGTTACACTGGTTAATTGTCCTCCCTGTTAGGAAGTTTTCTCCTTAATTCCAAGTTTCTTCTCTCCTTGATGAGTTTCCATCCACTGCTTCATGTCTTGCCTTCTGGTGCTTTGGAGAATGGCTTGACTCCCTCTTCTTTGGGGCAGCCCCTCAAATATTGGAAGACTGCTATCATGTCTCCCCTTGTCCTTCTTTTCATTGGAGTAGACCTACCCAATTCCTGCAACCATTCTTCGTATGTTTTATCCTACAGTCCCTTAATCCCCTTGGTTGCTCTTCTCTGCACTCTTTCTAGAGCCTCGGCATTATTTTGACATCGTGGCGACCAAAACTGGATGCAGGATTCCAAGTGTGGCCTTACCAAGGTCTAGTTTCTTGGCAACTTTGGTCTACTTTTCACAGGCCAATGAGGAGCCAGATTTGGAAGCAAGGGAGTTTGGAGAAGCAACAGGGGTGAAAAAGAAATACGATGGTTCCATTTAGAGGGAGAGAAGGAAGAAAACAAGGAAGGAAGGAAGGAAGGAAGGAAGGAAGGAAGGAAGGAAGGAAGGAAGAGGTATGGAAGGAAGGAAGAGGAAGGGGAAGGAAGAAAGCAAGAAAGGAAAGAAAGAAAGGAGGGAAAGAGGGAGGGAAGGAAGCCCCTTCAGCCCCTGAAATATTGAAAGACTGGTATCATGTCACCCTTAGTCCCTCTTTTCTTTTTATGAAATTGGACAGGCCCAATTCCAGGAAAAACTATAGCGTGTTTTCACTTCTTTGCAGGAATCAAGGTGCTTAAGACGGTTTCACAGACTTCACGAGAATTTTTTTTTCCCCCAGCTATTAGTATCACCCCAACAACTGTGGTTTTCCTCCCCCCACACCCAGCTTGTAAATCAAGCATAAATAATCGTTCCTGTAGCATTTTGCAAACTTAACAGTGGTGGATAAAAAAAACGTGTTTGTCCCTGTCTCTTGACACCTGGCGCTTTGAAAAAAAACACGGATGGGTGCTGAAAACTCGCGTTGAGGTTCCCCTGCCCCCTATTCAAACCGCATCGGCTGATGGCATTTCGAAGCAGGATCTGTTTAAAGGCTTGCCGAGGTGTCGGCTCTCGCCCAAACGGTGATGGCAACGGCCCAGGAACACTGAGGGGTAGCCAGGCGAGCGGCGAGACCGGTTGGTCATCACCATGCTCCAAGGTGACACACAGTTCAGACGCAAGGTTTGTGGTTGTTCCCAAGCCAGCCACGTTTTCCATAATGCTCCCCAATCATAACACAGATGTTTCAGACATGCATCTTTTCTTTTACTTTATGTATTATATCATCATCGTAGTCCAGTTTACCCTGTCCTGTCCTATCCATTCTCTTCCAGTCCAGTCCAGCCCATTCTCTGTCCTCTGTCCTCTATTCTTTTCTATCAGATCTATCATCCATCCATCCTCTCTCCTCTCCTCCCCTTCCCTATCTTATGCTATCTTATCCTTAATTCTCTTCCCTTTTCTCTTCTCTTCTCCTCTCCCTTTTCCTATCCTCACCATCCTATCTTATCCTTAATTCTCTCTTCCCTTCCCTTTCTTCTTCTCTCCTCTCTTTTCCTCTCCTCTCCCCTATCCTCCCCTATCTTATCTTATTCTTAATTTTCTTCTCCTCTCTCCTCTCTTCCCTTATCCTCCCCATCTTATCCTATCTTATCCTTAATTCTCTTCCCTTCCTTCCCTTCCTTACCCTTCCCTCCATTCTTCTCCTCTCCCTTTTCCTATCCTCACCATCCTATCTTATCCTTCATTCTCTTCTCTCTTCCCTTCCCTTTCCTCTTCTCTCCTCTCTTTTCCTCTCTCCTCCCTTATCCTCCCCTATCCTATCTTATCCTGAATTCTCTTCTCCCCCTTCTCTCCTCTGCCCTCCCCTATCCTCCCCTATCTTATCTTATCCTTAATTCTCTTATCCTCTCTCTTCCCTTCCCCTATCCTCCCCATCTTATCCTATCTCATCCTTAATTCTCTTCTCTTTTTCTCCATCCCATTCTCTATTCTCTGTGTTCTGTTCTGTTCTGTTCTGACCTCCTCCTGGTTTGTTCCAAGCCAGAAATGAACACATCGGACTATCATTGGACAGTCAAAAATATGTTTATTGATCAGCCTAGTCATCAATTCCCAGAATTCCCCAGCCAGCACCCCCTCAGGGCAAACAAGTGGGGGGAAATGCCTTCTGAGGCTCTCATACCCAATGAAACCGTATTTTCCAGGTGCTAGCATCACCTCACCTGCAAAGCATTACTGTTCCTCAACATTGAGGCACACTTGCTAGAAGCAAACAAACAAACACAACACAATTAAGTGGAAGCTCCTTGTAAATGTGCTTGATTTGCATAACAAGAAACCAATTTGCAAAATATGCAGATGAGGCTGGTTCAGGAGATGGGATCTGGGATCTGGGATATTAAAAAACCCCACTAGCAGGAAAGAAACACCCTTCCCAGCAGTGTGGTTGCAAGGTGTCGTTTACCTTTGCCAGCAAAACTTCTCATAGGACTTGGGTTTCTTTCATGATCGTCAACCACATTCCTCTATAACTTCTATAGTTGTCTGGGTTGGCTCTGCAACCCAAAAAGACAGACACAGACTCCAGAGAGGAACTAGGAGTGCAGAAAAAACAATGGCTACCCACCTGCCTTCCATGGAGGACCTGCATACTGACTGCACGAGTCAAAAAGAGGCTGTGAAAATATCTACAGGCCCCTCACATCCTGGACATAAACTGCTTCAACTCCTTCCCTCAAAATGATGCTATAGAGCCCTGCACACCAGAACAACTAAACACAAGGGGAGTTTTTCCCCGAACGCCATCACTCTGCTAAACAAATAATTCCCTCAACACTGTCCAACTATTTACTAACTCTGCACTACTATTACTATTAATCTTCTCATCACTCCTTATCACCCATCCCCTGACTGCATGACTGTAACTTTGTCGCTTGTATCCTTACAATTTATATTGACTGTTTATTTGTACCCTATGACTATCATTAAGTGTTGTACCTGATGATTCTTGACTCTTGATGAATATATCTTTTCTTTTATGTCTACTGAGAGCATTTGCACCAAAGACAAATTCCTTGTGTCTCCAATCACACTTGACTAATAAAGAATTCTGTTCTGTTCTATTCTATTCTATTCTATTCTATTCTACTCTACTCTACTCTATTCTTATTCTATTCTATTCTATTCTATTCTATTCTACTCTACTCTACTCTATTCTTATTCTATTCTTATTCTATTCTATTCTATTCTATTCTATTCTATTCTATTCTATTCTATTCTATTCTATTCTACTCTACTCTACTCTATTCTATTCTATTCTATTCTATTCTATTCTATTCTATCTCTACTCTACTCTACTCTATTCTTATTCTATTCTTATTCTATTCTATTCTATTCTATTCTATTCTATTCTATTCTATTCTATTCTATTCTATTCTATTCTATCTTCTTCTATCCTATCCTATCCTATCCTATCCTATCCTATCCTATCCTATCCTATTCTATTCTATTCTTATTCTATTCTATTCTTCTGTTCTGTTGTATTCATGGGGCTTAAATTAACCACAGTGACCAGATTTGGACATCAGAGAATTCAATTCTACAGGTAGTCCTCAGATAACGGAACAGATAATCAGAATTAAGGGAAGGGGCCTTGTAGGTCATCTAGTCCAACCCCCTGCCCAAGCAAGAGACCCTACACCATTTCTGACAGAGGGCAGCCCAGTATCTTTTTGAAACTCTCAGGTGAGTCCTCGACTTACAACAGTTCAGTTAGTGACCTTTCCAAGTTTCAACTGAAAACAGTGGACTTATGACCGTTTTTTCACACTTACGACCCATTGCAGCATCCCCAGGGTCACATGATCAAAATTCGGACGCTTGGCAACTGACTCATATTTATGATGGTCACAGCATCATGTGTGTGTGTGTGTGTGTGTGTGTGTCATGTGATTGCCTTTGGCAACTGTCCAACAAGCCAAGTCAAAATGGGGGAGCCAGATTCATATAACAACCGTTCGACTAACTTAAACGCTGCAGTGATTCACTTAACAACAGTGGCCAGAAAGTCCAATCTCTTTCGAGAAGAGACTGGACGGCCATGTGTCAGAAATGGTGTAAGGACTCCTGCTTGAGTGGGGCGGGGTTGGACTAGATGACCTACAAGGTCCCTTCCAAGTCTGATTATCTATTATCTGTTATATTTTTAAAAGGCAGAATATTTCCCCTAAAAGAAAAAGTAGAAACTCAAAGAGGCAGAAACACACACACACACACCTTTGCTAACAGGCCATTCCTCTACTTGGGCCAGCCTATTTTACATAACAAAGATCTACTCCAGGTAGAGCCCTCAATAGGAGTGCCCAAAGCCCTGAATCATCTCTTAAAAGAAAGGTCATAAAATGGAGCAAAACTCACCTAACAAGCGTTTAGTTTCGCACAGCGACATAAATTTTGGATTAAGTGGTGGTTGTAAATCCGAGGCGGTCCGTATTCCAAGCGTCCTCTTACGAAGGCATTATAAAGCAGCATTCACCCTTCCTGTAAACTTGGTGCTAACCAGGGGTGAGCTTTAAAAATGTTAATTTTTTTTAAATTGCTTTCTATTCTTTCTGTCTATTTTCCTTTCTTTCTTTCTTTTTCTTTTTTTCCTTTCATTTGTGTATGTGTCGTTGGTTTGTTTTAATTGTAAAAATGAATAAAATTTATTTATTTTTAAAAAAAAAAAATTCAGCAAGGGTTCTCTGCCAAGTGGCTGGGTGGGCGTGGCCTAGTTGGCCTCCTGCACCACGGCGGCACGTGGGTGCGTTTTCACCCTCCCGGACTCCGGAGGCTTTCCTCGGGCCTCTGGGAGGGTGAAAATGGCCTCCCGGACTCCGGAGGCTCTCTGGAGCCAGAAAGCGGGCCCATTTCCGGCCTTCCCGAACTTTTGGGAGGCCCATTTATCACGCTCCCTGAGCTTCTGCACTCACCCTGCACTTACCTGCACCCAAAACGGACTATTGGGGGACTCCTGGGAGTGGAGGGGTGGGTGGGGCCAAGCCAGGAGCGGGATTTGGGGCTCTCAAACTGCACAGAATCTTAGCGGGGGGTGTCTCCCGAACCTGACAGACCCACCCCTGATGATATCGCTCTTATCAATGCAACCTAGGATTGCCTGGGTCTTTTTGGCAGCTGCAGGAATTTTGGACTCAGTTGTAGTCGAACATTTTATTTCTTTCTTTAGAACATATATATTGCCGCCCACTCACACAGGACAACCCAAGGTGGCTTACAAAGACATAAAAACACAGATAACAAGTAGCAGATAATCAGAGTTGGAAGGGGCCTTGTAGGTCATCTAGTCCAACCCCCGCCCAAGTGGGAGACCCTACACCATTTCTGACAAATGGCAGTCCAATCTCTTCTTGAAAGTCTCAAGTGATGGCGCTCCCACAACTTCCGAGGGAAACTTCTGTTCCATGGGTTGATTGTTCTCCCTGTCAGAAAGTTTCTCCTTATTTCCAGGTTGAATCTCCCTGTTCAGTTTCCATCCATTATTCCTTGTCTGGCCTTTGGGTGCCTTAGAAAATAGCTTGACCCCTTCCTCGTCTCTGTGGCAGCCACTCAAATATTGGACCACTGCTATAATGTCTCCCCAGGTCCTTCTCTTCCCTAGACGAGCCATGCCCAGTTCCTGCAACCGTTCTTCATTAGCCTCTAGTCCCCTCATCATCCTGGTTGCTCTTCTCTGCACTTTTTCTAGAGTCTCAACATCTTTTTTATAGTGTGGTGACCGAAACTGGATGCAGGACTCTAGGTGTGGCCTTACTAAGGCTTTATAGAGCGGTATTAGTACCTCCTTTGATCTCGATTGTATCCCTCTGTGAATGCATTTAGGATTGCATTGGATTTGGAGCTAACACAATATAATACAATAACACAATAACACAAAAGAAATAAAAATAATAAAATAATAACCCCCACCACAGCGACAACACACCCTCATACCTGCCATTTCATGGGCTCCCTCCCGCTCTGGGTTCTCCAGGCCCACTGGCAAAACCAGGTCTTCATGGCCTTCAGGAAGAGTGTTAGAGTGGCGGCCATTTAATCTCTAAGGAATGATGTTCCAGAGAGAGGAGCTACCACGGAGAAGGTCCTTCATCTAGGTCCCACCAGGTGTATCTCCTCGGGGATGGGACCCACAACTTTCCTGCCTCCCTGCTCTGATGGGTTGGGTTGATGTGACTGACAAGAGACAGTTCCTCAGATCACCTGGTCCCAAGCCATGAAGGGCTTTAAAGGTGACAACCAGCACCTTGAATTGCACCTGGGAGCAAATCGGCAACCCGATGCAACTCCCGCCCAGGAGAAGTGTACACGTGTGCCAGGGATGGGATGCTATCGGTTCGGCCCAGTTCCATAGAACTGGTAGCCCTGAAGGGCAGCAGACACTGAACCAGTTCGGTGCAATGACCTTTTAGTGGTTTGTTTGGCCCACTGGCCTGCCCAGGTTCTTGGCTCTCCTTTATTTCCTGCTTTTTCCAACCTCAGCTGCTTTGCACAGCACAGCTGAGGTTGAAAAAGCAAGGAAAGAAGAGGAGCTTTTCTTGTGCGCAGTGCTCGTCAGCTGTCCAGGTGGCGTAGCTCTTGGTTGTTTTTTTTGAAAAGTTACACACGTGCGTATAGCGTGCATGCACGCACAAATCACACTCTCACCAAACCAGTAGTAACACCGGTGGAATCCCACCCCTGACATGAGCACACCGAGGTCTGCGTAAAACCATGCAAGCTGCTGCATTTTGCACCAACTGCAGCTCCCAGATGCTCTTCAAGGGCAGCCCACGTTGGGCGCGTTGCAAATTGAACACGACCTGTACTCTTTTCCCCTGACTTAATTCTCTATTAGTTCCCTCTGACATCGTCTACTCTTAAAAAAAATCCCATAAGTACACTTCGGTTGAAAAATCTCCCAAATACACCTGAACGTGTTTATGAGATCGGTGTGCTGCACACTTGCCGTATCTCCTATGCAACACCCAAATCGACGACACAATTAAAATCCAATCACTTCTCCACACAGAAGCAGAACAACAAACTGGGTTGGCAGAAGAGCTGGAGAAAAATCAATGAGACATCATGCCTTGCATAGACGCAAGCCAAAACCGACCAGCAACTTCTCTGAGATGCTGGAAAAGAATGGGAAATCTTCCACCCCGGTGGGACATCTGCAACCCCGTTTTAGGAGCTTTCGTGTCTGATTAATCAAAAGCTGAGAGGCGGTGAAGTCCCTTCCCTTGCCTGCTGGCACCAGGGAGAGCCACAGTCAAACATGAGAATTCGTGGTCCTGTATGAATGGAGTTTGATTGTGACTTTGAAGCAGAGGTGGGATTTAGCCGGTTCAGACTGGTTCTAGAGAACCGGTAGTGGAAATTTTGAGTAGTTCTGGAGAACCGGCCAATCCCACCTCTTCTCTGCCTTCCATCGAGTCCCAGCTGATCGGCTGGGTCTCCTTTGGTTGTCCTGCCCAGGAGAACGGAGCTGGAAAGCAGGTTAGTGGGGTGGGGATGGAAGGGAGATTTTGCAGTATATCCTTCCCCTGCCATGCCCACCAAGCCACGCCCACAGAATGCCACGCCCACCAGGCCATGCACACAACTGATTGGCCGGGTCTCCTTTGGTTGCCCTGCACAGGAGAACGGAGCTGGAAAGCAGGCTAGTGGGGTGGGGAGGGAAGGGAGATTTTACAGCATATCTTTCCCCTGCCATGCCTACCAAGCCACGCCCGCCAAACCGTGCCCACAGAACCAGCAATTAAAAAAAATTGAATCCCACCACTCACCCCGGCCACATCTCTTCTCTGCCTCCCAAGTCCCAGCTGATTGGCTGGGTCTCCTTTAGTTGCCCTACACAGGAGAACGGAGCTGGAAAGCAGGCTAGTGGGATGGGGAGGGAAGGGGGATTTTGCCCCTGCCATGCCCACCAAGCTATGCCCACCAAGCCACGCCGACAGAACCGGTAGTAAAAAAATATTGAATCCCACCACTGCTTTGAAGACACGGCAGGGATGTCCAGAGATTTGTCCAAACAAAGTCAAGATGATGGTGATTAATGTATCTATTACGTATATACGTAATGTTTGTACATACATTATGTATATATTAGCCACTCAACTCCAATGGATGGAGGTGGAAATGGCAGCCATGACGCTGACGCTGATATTCTACCAGATTTCTGTGTTTGTGTATGTCTCCTCCTCCTCCTCCTCCTCCTCCTCCTCCTCTTCCTCCTCTCTCCGTTTCAGCCCATCAGATTGGGCCGATCACTAGGAGATGGTGAGTTCCAGTTCTGCCTTAGGCATGAAAGCCAAATGGGTGACTTTCAGCCAATCCCTAGGAGACGGGGAGTTCTAGTCCTGTCTTCGGTACAAAAGCCAGCTTGTGCGACTATGGGCTAGTTGCTCCCTCTCAACCCAACCAAACCCACAGGGTTGCTTTGAGGAGGCAAGCGGGAGGATGAAGGAGCATGATGTATGTTTGCCACCTTGGGTTATTTATTTAAATAAATAAAAATAATGAATGAATGAATGAATGAATGAAAGAAAGAAAGAGGGAGAATGGAAGGGAGGGATGGAGGAAGAAAAGAAGAAAAAGAAAGAAAGAAAAAGAGAGAGAGAGAGACAGAGAGAGAGAGAGAGAGAGAGAGAGAGAGAGAGAGAGAGAGAAAGAAAGAAAGAAAGAAAGAAAGAAAGAAAGAAAGAAAGAAAGAAAGAAAGAAAGAAAGAAAAGAAAGAAGGATGGAGGGATGGAGGGAGGGAGGGAGGAAGAAGAAAAAGAGAGAGAAAGAGAGGAAGAAGAAAGAGAAAAAAGAAAGAAAGAAAGAAGAAAGCGAGAGAGAAAGAAGAAAGAAAGAAAGAAAGAAAGAAAGAAAGAAAGAAAGAAAGAAAGAAAGAAAGAAAGAAAGAAAGAAAGAGAAAGAAAGAAGGATGGATGGAGGGAGGGAGGGAGGGAGGGAGGGAGGGAGGAAAGAAGAAAAAGAGAGAGGAAGAGAGGAAGAAGAAAGAGAAAAGAAAGAAAGAAGAAAGCGAGAGAGAAAGAAGAAATAAATAAATAAATAAATAAATAAATAAATAAATAAATAAAGAAAGAAAGAAAGAAAGAAAGAAAGAAAGAGGGAGGGAGGAAAGAAGAAGAAGAGAGAGAAAGAGAGGAAGAAGAAAGAAAGAAAAGAAAGAAAGAAGAAAGCGAGAGAGAAAGAAGAGAGAGAGAAAAAGAGAAAGAAAAAAAAAGAAAAGAAACTTTCCCTCCCTCCCTCCATTGAGGACCAGAGATAGAACAGAGAGAATAGAGAGATATTTGCAGGAGTCAAAGAAATAAACTTGCAATTGGATCCACTAATATTGATGTTCTGGGTTGCTCTGGAGGTCATGACATTTTATTCATCAGCTGGAAGAAATTATTTGAGAGACTAGATTAAGTAGCTTTTCCTGCTGGAGCTGACCTGGGGGAGAAAGGCAAGGAAGGGAGGGAGGGGAGGTAAGTAAAGCTTTAGAGAAGGGTGAGTTCATAGTATTGAGAAAGCTACGTGGTTAAACCAGTTGCAAGGCAGCGTTCTAGGACCCACCCTCTTTATACTCTATATCAGGGGTCTCCAACCTTGGCCACTTGAAGCCTGGAGGACTTCAACTCCCAGAATTCCCCAGCCAGCAAAGCTGGCTGGGGAATTCTGGGAGTTGAAGTCCTCCAGGCTTCAAGTGGCCAAGGTTGGAGACCCCTGCCTCTATATAAATGACCTTTGCAATCACCTTATAAGCAACTGCGTCCTCTTTGAGGATGATATAAAACTATTCAACCCCACTGGCAATGCTCCTATCCTTCAAAGCGACCTTGATGATGTGTCTGAATGGTCAAACATCTGGCAACTCCAAATCTCGACCAACAAATGCTCTCTCCTGCATATGGGTAAAAAAAAAAAAAATCAGTACCCCAAATACAAACTAGGTGGATATGATGACCTGGTTGATGATCCTTACTCTGTCAAGGACCTCGGAGTTCTCATATCAAATGACCGAAGCGCCAGAGCTCACTGTTAACAGTATTGCCAAAAAGGCATTAAGAGTTGTAAATCTAATCTTACGAAGCTTCTCCTCCGGAAATACGAATTGATAACTAGAGCATACAAAACTTTTGCCGGACCAATACTCGAATACAGCTCATCGGTCTGGAATCTGCGCTGCCTATCAGACATTAATACAATCGACTGAGTCCAGAAGTATTTCATGAGAAGAGTTCTACATTCCTCTGCTCGCAACAGAATACCCTACACCCTTTGCGGCCGGTCGGCGGCTCGGTGGGTATGAAGTGCTCGTGGCCCCAACTCCGGGCGCGCCCGGCACGGGGCGGGTTGGGGGGGGGTGGGGCTGTTCCGGACCGGTGGTTGGGACCGCCCACACCACCAGGCTTGAGATTTTGGGCTTGGACAACCTTGAACTACGTTGCCTACGGTTAGACTTAAGCGTAGCACACAAAATTATCTGCTACAATGTCCTGTCAGTCAATGACTACTTCAGCTTCAACCACAACTATACAAGAGCACACAACAGATGCAAACTCAATGTAAACCGCTCCAAACTTGATTGCAGAAAGTATGACTTCAGCAACCGAGTGGTCAATGCCTGGAATGCATTACCTGACTCTGTTGTTACATCCTCTAACCCCCCACTCCTTTAACCTCAAACTATCCACTATTGACCTCACCCCATTCCTAAGAGTTCTGTAAGGGGCGTGCATAAGTGCACCATCGTGCCTCCCGCCCCTGTCCTATTGTCCCCATTTATTTGTGCCTATTTCCTGTATTCTTACTCATGTTTATACTTATACCTATTATCTTGTAAGCGATGGACAAATCAAATAAATAAATAAATGCATGCAACTTTCATACAATCTATCTATAGGATTTTTTTTTATCCCACTTTCATTACTTAAATAATTCAAGATGGTGAACAAATACTCTCTCCTCCTCCTATTTTTCCCCACAACAACCTTGTGAGGTGGGTTGGGCTGAGATGGAGGGGACTGGCCCAAAGTCGCCCAGCTGACTTTCTTGCCTAAGGCAGGACTAGAACTCCCAGTCCCCCGGAGATTGGCCCAAAGTCACCTAGGCTAGTTGGCTTTCATGACTAAGGTGGGATAGAACTCATTGTCTCCTAGTGATTGGCCCAAAGTCACCCAGCTGGCTTTCTTGCCAAAGGCAGGACTAGAACTCCAAGACGCCTGGTGATTGACCCAAAGTCACCCAGCTGGCTTTCTTGCCAAATGCAGGACTAGAACTCCAAGACGCCTGGTGATTGACCCAAAGTCACCTAGTTGGCTTTCTTGCCAAAGGCAGGACTAGAACTCCCCGTCTCCTGGTGATTGACCCAAAGTCACCCAGCTAGCTTTCTTGCCAAGGCAGGACTAGAACTCCCAGACTCCTTGTGATTGACCCAAAGTCACCCAGCTGGCTTTCTTGCCTAAGGCAGGACTAGAACTCCCAGACTCCTGGTGATTGACCCAAAGTCACCCAGCTGGCTTTCTTGCCAAAGGCAGGACTAGAACTCCCAGACTCCTGGTGATTGACCCAAAGTCACCCAGCTGGCTTTCTTGCCAAAGGCAGGACTAGAACTCCAAGACTCCTGGTGATTGACCCAAAGTCACCTAGTTGGCTTTCTTGCCAAGGCAGGACTAGAACTCCAAGACTCCTGGTGATTGACCCAAAGTCACCTAGTTGGCTTTCTTGCCTAAGGCAGGACTAGAACTCCAAGACTCCTGGTGATTGACCCAAAGTCACCCAGCTGGCTTTCTTGCCTAAGGCAGGACTAGAACTCCCAGACTCCTGGTGATTGACCCAAAGTCACCCAGCTGGCTTTCTTGCCAAAGGCAGGACTAGAACTCCCAGACTCCTGGTGATTGACCCAAAGTCACCCAGCTGGCTTTCTTGCCAAAGGCAGGACTAGAACTCCCAGACTCCTGGTGATTGACCCAAAGTCACCCAGCTGGCTTTCTTGCCAAATGCAGGACTAGAACTCCAAGACTCCTGGTGATTGACCCAAAGTCACCCAGCTGGCTTTCTTGCCTAAGGCAGGACTAGAACTCCAAGACTCCTGGTGATTGACCCAAAGTCACCTAGTTGGCTTTCTTGCCTAAGGCAGGACTATAACTCCAAGACTCCTGGTGATTGACCCAAACTCACCTAGTTGGCTTTCTTGCCTAAGGCAGGACTATAACTCCAAGACTCCTGGTGATTGACCCAAAGTCACCTAGTTGGCTTTCTTGCCTAAGGCAGGACTATAACTCCAAGACTCCTGGTGATTGACCCAAACTCACCTAGTTGGCTTTCTTGCCTAAGGCAGGACTATAACTCCAAGACTCCTGGTGATTGACCCAAACTCACCTAGTTGGCTTTCTTGCCTAAGGCAGGACTATAACTCCAAGACTCCTGGTGATTGACCCAAAGTCACCTAGTTGGCTTTCTTGCCTAAGGCAGGACTATAACTCCAAGACTCCTGGTGATTGACCCAAAGTCACCTAGTTGGCTTTCTTGCCTAAGGCAGGACTAGAACTCCAAGACTCCTGGTGATTGACCCAAAGTCACCTAGTTGGCTTTCTTGCCAAAGGCAGGACTAGAACTCCAAGACTCCTGGTGATTGACCCAAACTCACCTAGTTGGCTTTCTTGCCTAAGGCAGGACTAGAACTCCCGACTCCTGGTGATTGACCCAAAGTCACCCAGCTGGCTTTCTTGCCAAAGGCAGGACTAGAACTCCAAGACTCCTGGTGATTGACCCAAAGTCACCTAGTTGGCTTTCTTGCCTAAGGCAGGACTAGAACTCCCAGTCTCCTGGTGATTGACCCAAAGTCACCTAGCTGGCTTTCTTGCCTAAGGCAGGACTGGAACTCCCAGACTCCTGGTGATTGACCCAAAGTCACCTAGTTGGCTTTCTTGCCAAAGGCAGGACTAGAACTCCCAGACTCCTGGTGATTGACCCAAAGTCACCCAGCTGGCTTTCTTGCCAAAGGCAGGACTAGAACTCCCAGACTCCTGGTGATTGACCCAAAGTCACCTAGCTGGCTTTCTTGCCAAAAGGCAGGACTGGAACTCCCAGACTCCTGGTGATTGACCCAAAGTCACCCAGCTGGCTTTCTTGCCAAAGGCAGGACTGGAACTCCCAGACTCCTGGTGATTGACCCAAAGTCACCCAGCTGGCTTTCTTGCCAAAGGCAGGACTGGAACTCCCAGTCTCCTGGTGATTGACCCAAAGTCACCCAGCTGGCTTTCTTGCCAAAGGCAGGACTGAACTCCCAGTCTCCTGGTGATTGACCCAAAGTCACCCAGCTGGCTTTCTTGCCAAAGGCAGGACTAGAACTCCCAGACTCCTGGTGATTGACCCAAAGTCACCCAGCTGGCTTTCTTGCCAAAGGCAGGACTAGAACTCCCAGTCTCCTGGTGATTGACCCAAAGTCACCCAGCTGGCTTTCTTGCCAAAGGCAGGACTAGAACTCCCAGACTCCTGGGGATTGACCCAAAGTCACCCAGTTGGCTTTCTTGCCAAAGGCAGGACTAGAACTCCCAGACTCCTGGTGATTGACCCAAAGTCACCCAGCTGGCTTTCTTGCCAAAGGCAGGACTAGAACTCCCAGACTCCTGGGGATTGACCCAAAGTCACCTAGTTGGCTTTCTTGCCTAAGGCAGGACTGGAACTCCCAGACTCCTGGTGATTGACCCAAAGTCACCCAGCTGGCTTTCTTGCCAAATGCAGGACTAGAACTCCCAGACTCCTGGTGATTGACCCAAAGTCACCCAGATGGCTTTCTTGCCAAAGGCAGGACTAGAACTCCCAGACTCCTGGGGATTGACCCAAAGTCACCCAGCTGGCTTTCTTGCCTAAGGCAGGACTGGAACTCCCAGACTCCTGGTGATTGACCCAAAGTCACCCAGCTGGCTTTCTTGCCAAAGGCAGGACTAGAACTCCCAGACTCCTGGTGATTGACCCAAAGTCACCTAGTTGGCTTTCGTGCCTAAACTCCCAGTCTCCTAATGATTGGCCCAAAGTCACCCATCCGGATTTCATGCCTAAAGTGGGACTAGAACTCATGTCTTCTGGTAATTGACCCAAAGTCTTCTAGACAGCTTTCTTGCCAAAGGCAGGACTAGAACTCCCCGTCTCCTGGTGATTGACCCAAAGTCACCCAGCTGGCTTTCTTGCCAAAGGCAGGACTAGAACTCCCAGACTCCTGGGGATTGACCCAAAGTCACCTAGTTGGCTTTCTTGCCAAAGGCAGGACTAGAACTCCCAGACTCCTGGTGATTGACCCAAAGTCACCTAGTTGGCTTTCGTGCCTAAACTCCCAGTCTCCTAATGATTGGCCCAAAGTCACCCATCAGGATTTCATGCCTAAAGTGGGACTAGAACTCCTTGTCTCCTGGTAATTCACACCCAACAAAAAGGCGGGAAAAAAAGAGAAACTCCCCCTTCACACCCAGGGACCAATCATAACGTAGATCGCCTCATGCAGGAGCCCGCCCTCTCCAATCAATCAACCACAACTGTGTGTCCTGGCTCATGATACCCTTGACTGTCCCAGCTCTTAAATTAAATACCTTAACAAGAACCACAAAGGGAATTGGGAAAAGAACAAGATTACCCATGGACAGTTGCCATGAAGCTCAAGTTTAGGATATTAAGAAAAATTTTAAAAAAATGTCCCCTAGAAATGGTGGCAAAAGCCATTTGGGGACGACGTCGTTGGTGTTTTTGCTAGAGGCTTGAAGGACAAGCTCAAAGAGGTTCAAAGCGCCTTGGTCCCATCATCGCCACGATTCTTTAGCGGAGAAGTTTCAAATCTGCAAAATAAAAAAAGGATTTTTAAAAAGGGGTCTATTTATTGTAAAACAAAAATAAATAAAAAACCACCGCCTCTCTCCAGCCTCTCAAAGCTATTTTCACTGAACATCGCAAGCTCCGAGACGTCCCCAATCTCTCTAATTTATGTAAAGAAAAGTTGTTTGGCATCCTGGGTTAAAAACTATTTGAAGAACAACTAATCAGAGGCTATTGACCATCATGTGAGAAAGGGAAATACCTAATTTATTTTGATTTAATAGGGTGGGTCGATAGGCAGGGAGGTCATGGTGTTAATCAAATCACACGTTTGCATCTCTTAGAGAAAATGCCAAACACGGAGAACTGACGGCACTCAAGGAGCTGGAGAGGGAGGCGAATGAGACGAGTTTGACCATGATGATTCTCGAGCTTTGCACCTATTTGCAAAGGGGTCAGGCAGGCGGGGACTGGGGGGGGGCTGAAACTTTCAGGGATCAGAGCAAGTAGCAAAAGGGGGACCTCAGCGCATAATAATGACCCCGTTGCTGAAAATAGCACAATTTCCATTTATTTGTATGTTTAAGTAATGCATTAATATTATAAACAATATATCAACCTAAACTCCCTTTGTTTCTTCCTTTCTTCCTTCCCTCCCTCCTTCCCTCTTTTCTTTCTTTCTTCCTCCCCTTCCTTTCCCCCTTCCTTTCTCTCTCTCTCTCTCTCTTTCTTTCTTTCTTCCTTCCTTCCTTCCTTTCTCCATCCCTCCCTCCCTGCTTCTTTCTTTCTTTCTCTTTCTCCCTTCTTTCCTCCTCCCTCCCTCCTTTTCTTTTTCCTTCCTTCCTTTCTTTTCCTTCCTTCCTCCCCTCCTTCCTTCCTTCCGCCCCTCTGCCCTCCCTCCACCTGCTTCCTTCCCCTCCCTTCTTTCTTTCCTTCCTTCCTTCCTTCCTCCCTCCCTCCCTCCCTCCCTTTCTTCCTTCCTTCCTTCCTTCCTTCCTTCCTTCCTTCCTTCCTTCCTTCCTTCCTTCCCTCCCTCCCTCCCTCTCTTTCTTTCTCCCTCCCTCCTTCCTTTCCCCTTCCTCTCTCTCTCTCTCTCTCTCTTCTTTCTTTCTTTCTTCCTTTCTTTCTTTCTTCCTTCCTTCCTTCCTTCCTTCCTTCCTTCCTTCCTTCCTTTTCCTTCCTTCCTTCCTTCCTTCCTTCCTTCCTTCCTTTCTTTCTTTCTTTCTTTCTTTCTTTCTTTCTTTCTTTCTTTCTTTCTTTCTTTCTTTCTTTTCTTTCTTTCTTTCTTTCTTTTCTCCCTTCTTTCCTCCTCCCTCCCTCCTTTTTTTTTTCCTTCCTTCCTTTCTTTTCCTTCCTTCCTCCCTCCTTCCTTCCTTCCCCCCTCTCCCTCCCTCCACCTGCTTCCTTTCCCTCCCTCCCTCCCTCCCTTCCTTCCTTCCTTCCTTCCTTCCTTCCTTCCTTCCTTCCTTCCTTCCTTCCTTCCTTCCTTCCTTCCTTCCTTCCTTCCTTCCTTCCTTCCTAAGTTCAACGGGTTTAGGTATGAAACACAGCTGGATGATTTGGGGCCAGTACTAGGAGACAGTGAGTTCTAGTCCTTCCTTAGGTAGGAAACCAGCTGGGTGGCTTTGGGCCAATCATCAGAAGATGATGAGAAACTGGGACTCACTGACTCCTGGTGATTGACTCAAAGTCATCCAGCCAGCTTTTGCCTAATGTGGGACTACAACTCACTGTCTACAGGTAATTGGCCCAAAGTCACCCAGCTGTCTTTTATGCCTAAACTGAGACTAGAATTTCCAGTCTCCTAGTGATTGGGCCAAAATCTCCTTCCCCTAAGGCGGGAACTAGAACTCAACATCTCCTGGTTGCCAACCTGCTGCCTTAACCCCACCACACCAAATGGCCCTCAAATATTGAAACTAGTGAAGTCTTGCTGTTACCGTATTTTTAAATTCATTGGATCTGTGCCAGTTGTCCCAGTCTGTGTTGAGTGGAAAGTGATCTGGATGTGGCTGCTTTCCAGGGCTGTGAGGGTGCGCCTGAGCGACCATAAGCCGAACCTGGGAGCATGTGTGACTCCTGTATCTCCTCCCCACCCACCCCTGGCTCCATGGATCTCCAGTGCTGTGGCCAGATGACGCATAGAAAGCACACCTTGGATCGGTTAAGAGCAGGGGGGTGGTGGGATTCAGCCGGTTTGCACTGGTTTGAGTGAACCGGATGTTAAATTTTACATCTGGTTGGCCGAACTGGTAGTTGAACCGACCAGCTGGCCCCACCCCACCCCGCCCCTCCCAGGTGTCTCCATGTGGCCTGTTTTGGATGCAGGTAAGCGCAGTGTCCGTGTGGAGGCTCTTGGGAGGCAAAAAAACAGGCCTCCAGAGGCCGGGGGAGACAGTTTTCGCCCTCCCAGAGTCCCGAGGGAAGCCTCGGGACTCTGGGGAAGGTGAAAAACAGCCGCCCCAGAACTCCCAGTAGGCCACGCCCACCATGGCTACCCCTGGTTAAGAGCTTCCTTCCTTCAGCGAAAGCCCAGTACTGCCAATTGCAGGATTGACTACTCTGCCGTGTAGACTTCAGATTAAGGATCAAGGGATGCCCCTCAGGTTTTGAAGAGGCCCCCCTTCCCACCACCCAGGAAGGGGCAGCAGCGTATGAATTTTGCAAATGAACCAATGAATAAATAAATAATGTCCCAGAGAGTTCCCCCGGAAGATTTGACCTTCTTATTGATGGAAGGGAGAGAAGTTTCAAAAGCAGCTTGAAAGGAAAATCCGGAGGTTGTTTTTTTTCCTTCCACTGGGAAGCGGGATACTCCGTTGCATCGGTAATCATTTTCCAGATGCCCCGATCGTCATTTCTCTCTTTTCTATGCTGCTCGTGCCAGCAATGTTCCCCTCCTGTGGAATCGCCTTGATTGGCATCTGCTCGTCTCCGCATCTGTTCTTGGGCCATTCATTTTCCTTCCCTTCATTTGATGGCTTCTGCTGGATCACATCCAAATGTCGTGGAAGTGCCTGGGGGCAGAGACCTGTTTGGGGAGGGGTGGGGGAAGGTCCTTCGGTGGGACATCATATGCACCGGGGATGCTACACCAGTAAACCCAAGGACACTTGAGTGACAGAGATGGGGAGGATTTCCCCCCCAAAAAAATATCAAGGGAAGGGGAGGGAAGGGAAGAAAGAAGGGAGGGAGAGAGAGAGGGAGGAAAATAAGGGGAGTGAGGGAGGGAGGGAAGAAAAAAGGAAGGAAAGAAGGAAGGAAGGAAGGAAGGAAGGAAGGAAGGAAGGAAAGAAAGAAAGAAAGAAAGAAAGAAAGAAAGAAAGAAAGAAAGAAAGAAAGAAAGAAAGAAAGAAAGAAAGAAAGAAAGAAAGAAAGAAAGAAAGAAAGAAAGAAATAAAATAAAGGGACCCTATACCATTTCAGAAAATGGTTGTCCAATCTCTTCTTAAAAACCTCCAGTGATGGAGCAGCCACAACTTCTGGTGGCAAGTAGTTCCACTGGTTAATTGTCCTCCCTGTTAGGAAAGTTTCTCCTTAATTCCAAGTTGCTTCTCTCCTTGGTTAGTTTCCATCCGTTGCTTCTTGTCCTCCCATCTGGTGCTTTGGAGAATGGCTTGACTCCCTCTTCTTTGGGGCAGCCCCTCAAATATTGGAAGACTGCTATCATGTCTCCCCTGGTCCTTCTTTTCATTGGAGTAGACCTACCCAGTTCCTGCAACCATTCTTCGTATGTTTTATCCTACAGTCCCTTAATCCCCTTGGTTGCTCTTCTCTGCACTCTTTCTAGAGCCTCGGCATTATTTTGACATCGTGGCGACCAAAACTGGATGCAGGATTCCAAGTGTGGCCTTACCAAGGTCTAGTTTTTTGGCAACTTTGGTCTACTTTTCACAGGGCAATGCGGAGCCAGATTTGGAAGCAAGAGAGTTTGGAGAAGCAACAGGGGTGAAAAAGAAATACAATGGTTCCATTTAGAAAAGGAAGATGGGGCTGGAGAAGACAATAAACGGCTGTGCCCGGAAAGGTGTTTTTTTTTTTCACACCACACAAGCATGAACAGGAGATAATTTAAATAGATTTGGCTCCAACTGTCAAAGATGCTTCCACAAGCAAATCCTTGCCCGGCAGCTGCTCCTGAAAATACTTCCACAGCGGGAGAAGATGGAACCAGGGGTTTTTTCCTGTTCCTAAAAGCTCATGGAAGCTTCCAAGATCTTGAAGGGGTAATTAAAGAAACCATAAGGCTCCCGTTGGCGTTTCCGAAGATAGCTTTGCTGAGTTTGGAGAAAGGGCTCGAGAAGAAGACCGTTGAAGACCATTATAACATATTTTTACTTGAAGTCAAAAGAGTCATCAAACTATATGTTCCAACAACAACTCCCAAAACAAAACAAAAAAGCAGATTACCCATATCAATAAGGAAACTTCAATCCAAAAAGAGATCACTCTGGCGGAAAAACAAATCTGGTCACGTTGCCAATTTCAAAAACCGATACAAAAATTTATGCCACCAGATAAAGACTGAATGCACCAATTATCACATTAAACAAGAGGAAAACCTTCTAAGCACCAATCCCACCCGAGCTTTTTACAATTTTGTAAACAACAAACTAAAAGACTCAAGGTCCATCCCTCCCTTGATAGGACCTGATGGTAAAGACTGCAACGACGACACCATTAAAGCCAACATCTTTAACTCATTCTTCGGCTCAGTATTTGTAAACAGCAATGGATCATGCCCAGTATTTCCTAGCCGTACCACAGATAACAACAATGATCTAATACATATCGATTTCACAGAAGACAATGTCGAAAATCACTACGCAATCTAAAACCATCTCTATCTATTGGACCGGATGGAATATGTGCCTACTTCTTAAGAAAGCTATCCACTGCCATAGCCAAACCTCTAAGCATAATCTTTGAAAAATCTTTCAGGACCAGCTCCTTGCCTAACCTATGGTCACAAGCCACAGTCATCCCCATCTTCAAAAAGGGAGACCCAAGCCTAGTTGAAAATTACAGGCCAATCTCCTTATGCTGCGTCACCTGTAAAGTCATGGAATCAATTATTAACCAATCCATCATCCTCCACTTAGAGTCAAACAACCTACTCTCCAATAAACAATTTGGTTTCAGAAAAACTATCCTGTAATCTGCAACTCTTACACTGCAAAAACATATGGACGACACAACTCGACCAGGGCAAAGCAATTGACGCAATCTACATAGACCTTTGTAAAGCCTTTGATTCAGTGGTACACGACAAACTACTCCTAAAAATAAAATCCTATGGTATCTCTGGACAACTGAATAACTGGATAGAAGCATTCCTGTCAAACAGACAACAAATGGTCAAAATTGGGAGTGTCCTATCAAATCCACTACCTGTCAATAGTGGTGTCCCCTAGGGCAGTGTTCTAGGACCAACTCTCTTTATACTCTACATAAACGACCTCTGTGATCATATTAAGAGCAATTGCGTTCTCTTCGCTGATGATGTAAAGCTGTTCAATACCACAGACAATACTGCTACCTTACAAAAAGACCTTGACTATGTATCTGAATGGTCAAACAAATGGCAACTCAAATCTCAACAAATAAATGCTCTGTCTTACATATTGGCAAAAAAATCAGAAAATAAAATACAAGCTGAATAGTCAAGATCTTGTTGATGACCCAAGCTCTGTAAAGGACCTTGGAATACTCACCTCTAATGATCTAAGTGCTAGAGCCCACTGCAACTACATAGCCAAAAAGGCATTAAGAGTTGTTAACCTAATCCTACGTAGCTTTTTCTCTGGTAATATCACACTACTAACCAGAGCATACAAAACATTTGCTAGACCAATACTCGAATACAGTTCATCAGTCTGGAACCCTCATTACGTATCTGATATTAGCACAATTGAGAAAGTCCAGAAATATTTCACAAGAAGAGTTCTCCACTCCTCTACTCGTTGTAGAATACCTTATGCCACCAGACTTGAAATTCTAAAACTAGAAAACCTTGAACTACGCCGTCTTCGGTCTGACTTAAGCATGGTATATAAATCATACATTGCAATGTCCTACCTGTCAGTGAATACTTCAGCTTCAGCCATAACAACACAAGAGCACACAATAGATACAAACTCAAAGTAAACCGCACCAAACTTGATTGCAGGAAATACGACTTCAGCAACAGAGTGGTCAATGTCTGGAATCCTCAACCTGACTCTGGGGTTTCTTCCCCAAACCCCAAAACTTTAACCTTAGACTGTCTACTATTGACCTCACCCCTTTCCTAAGAGGTCTGTAGGGGCGTGCATAAGCGCACCAACGTGCCTACCGTCCCTGTCCTATTGTTTCTCTTATTCTTTTATTTTTCTTATATGTACCCATTTCATGTATTCACAACTATATATACACTTATACTTATTATCTTGTAAACAATTGGCAAATCAAAAAAAAAAAAAGACCCCGCAGACTGACTTCACTGGGTACCCAAATGGAGTGTGTGGCGCTTTGTGTCTTCTTCTGAGGACAATCATCCAAGGGTTCTTCTGGCCTGGAAGCTCATCCCATCAGAGGCTCCAGGGCAGTGGTGGCTAACCTTTTTGGGCTCCTGTGCCAAAAATTGTGCATGTGCTTGCACGCTCACACTTGCTTGCCAGCACCCAGAAGGCAATGTGCCCCCCATGCACCCTACGCATGTGTGTATAATCCCCACCCACTCTGCTCCCCCCTTACCTGCACTGTGACTCACAGCTGATTTTTGGCCAGTTTTAGGCCTTTTTCGGCCTCCCAGAGGCTTGAGGAAGGCTTCTGCAGGCCAAAACTAGGCCCGTTTCATTACTTCCTGTATTTTTGGAAAAACAGGAAGTGATGAAACAGGGCTAGTTTTCAGCCTGCAAAGCCTGCAGAAGCCTGCAGAAGCCTTCCTCAAGCCTTTGGGAGGCCAAAAAGGGCCTCAAGCCGGCCGAAAATCAACTGCGAGGCCCGCGCATGCGCACTGAGGTAAGTTTGCCTGAAGCTCGCGTGCCGGCACAAATGGCTCTGCATGCAACCTTTGGCACACGTGCCATAGGTTCGCCATCACAGCTCTATGGCATGACATTGGTGGTGAGAATAACTATGATGTAAAGCAGTGATCCCCAACCTTTTTATGCCGCGGCCCGGTACCGGCATCAGCCGGCGCCGCCATCTTTTTGATGAAAAAGTGCTTCGGTGACCTCACGGAAGCACTTTTTCATCAAATAGATGGCGCCAGCGCTCGGTGAGCTTTTCCGGGTAGAAATGGCTTTCTACCGGAAAAGCTCACAAGCGCTAGCGCCGCCATCTTTTTGATGAAAAAGTGCTTCGGTGAGCTTTCTACCGGAAAGCTCACCGGAAGCGCTGGGGCCGCCATCTTTTTGATGAAAAAGTGCTTCGGTGAGCTTTCTACCCGAAAAGCTCACGGAAGCGCCATCCGCCATCTTTTTGATGAAAAGTGCTTCGGTGAGCTTTCTACCCGGAAAAGCTCACCGGAAGCACTTTTTCATCAAAAAGATGGAGGCCCAGCAACCAGCGGCCCAGTAGGACTTGTTCCGCGGACTGGTACCGGTCCGTGGACCGGTGGTTGGGGACCCTGATGTAACGTCATCAAGTTGCTTTGGATTCCTAGAGCCAATCACCAGGAGACAGTGAGTTCTAGTCCTGCCTAAGGCCAAAAGACAACTGAGTGACTTTTGGCCAATGATCAGGACATTGTGAGCTCTAAACCAGTTTTAGGCACGAAAGCTGATTGGGCGTCTTTGGGCCAATTGCCAGGGGACCGTGAGTTCTCGTTCCACTTTGGGTATGAAAGCTGGTTGGGTGTCCTTGGGCCTATCACCAGGAGACAAAGAGTTCTAGTTCCACCTTAGGCATCAAAAGCCAACCGGGTGACTTTGGGCCAATCACCAGGAGACGGTGAGTTCTAGTCCCTCCTTAGGCATCAAAAGCCAACCAAGTGAGTTTGGGCCAATCACCTGGAGACAGTGAGTTTTAGTTCCACATTAAAGATGAAAGCCAGTTGGGTACCCTTGGGCCAATCACCAGGAGACAAGGAGTTCTAGTCCTGCTTTAAGCCTTAAAAGCCAACTGGGTGACTTTGGGCCAGTCACTAGCAGATGGGGAGTTCTAGTCCTGCCTCAGACACGGAAGCTGATTAACAAAGCTGGGATATAAATAAATATAAAAATGGACATAGCTCATGGGTATGACTAACCAACAGTCAGCCATGACCCCTACATGACTCCGTAGGAATCCAGAAGGTATAAAATCCCACCCACTCTTAACTCCATTTTGTCAGCTGTCCCAGAATCACAGGCGATTGGTGGTTCTGCTTCATCAATAAAGGGAACCTTTCTTTCCAATCATCCTCCAGCCTCCATTGTTCTCCCAGCTTGGACCTGGACCTGGATATTTCTTCCAACAGGAGAACAGCAGAAGTTGGTTCCAAAGAGCTTCATGCTGCTCCCTCCCTGCCAGGCTGGAAAGGAAGGCAGAGCCAACCTAGATCTAGTCAGAGTCTCCGCAGAAGGAGCTGCGTGCGTGCGTGCGTGCGTGGTGGGAGACACGGCGTGGCTCATGGCCCCTGAACACGTCTGTGTCAGGCGTTGCTTCTGCTTTGGATCCCAGGAGGGTCTAATTAGGTGGAGAGAGGAACAGCAGGTTAAGAAATAAGAACAAGTGCAAGAAACAAATGGATTTCTTTTTTTATTGAAAGCTCCTTGGTTTAGAAAGGCCACCCTTTCCCCCTAATTAAAATGAATGATGAGAGCGGGAAGAGTTGACTGTTTCATTTGGAAAGGAGAGGAAGGGGGGGGGGGGAGGAAAAGTGGGAAAGAGAGAGAGGGAGGGAGGAAGAAGGGGGAAAGAGGGAGGGAGGGAGGGAGGGAGGAAAGAAAGAAAGAAAGAACGAAAGAAATGTGGGAGGGAGGGAGGATGGAAGGAAGGAAAAAAAGGGAGGGAGGGAGGAAAAGTGGGAAGGAGAGAAGGAGGGAGGAAGGAAGGAAAAGAGGGAGGGAGGAAAGAAGGAAGAACAAAAGAAAGAAAGGTGGGAGGGAGGGTGGAAGGAAGGAAAAAGGGAGGAAGGAAGGAAAAGCAGGAGGGAGGGGTGGAAGCAAGGAAAGAAAAAAGGGAGGAAGGAGGGAAGAAGGAAGGAAAAGAGGGAGGGAGGAAAAGTGGGAGGGAGAGAGGAAGAAAGGCAGGAAGGGAGAGAGGGAGAGAGGCAAGGAAAAAAGGAAGGAGAAAAAGAAAGGATGGGAGGAAGAGGAGAAAGGGAGGAAAGGAATTGAATGGAAAGGATTGGAAAGGAAAAGATTGGAAAGGAAAGGAAAGGAAAGGAAAGGAAAGGAAAGAAAAAGAAAGGAAAGGAAAGGAAAGGAAGGGAAAGGAAAGGAAGGAAAGGAAGGGAAAGGAAAGGAAAGGAAAGGAAAGGAAAGGAAGGGAAAGGAAGAGAAAGGAAAGGAAAAGGAAAGGAGAGGAAAGGAAAGGAAAGGAAAGGAAAGGAAAGGAAGGAAAGGAAAGGAAAGGAAAGGAAGGAGAGGAAAGGAAAGGAAAGGAAAGGAAGGGAAAGGAAAGGAAAAGGAAGGGAAAGGGAAAGGGAAAGGAAAGGAAGGGAAAGGAAAGGAAATGAAGGGAAAGGAAAGGAAAGGAAAGGAAAGGAAAGGAAGGAAGGGAAGGAAAGGAAAGGAAAGGAAGGGAAAGGAAAGGAAAGGAAAGGAAGGGAAGGGAAAGGAAGGGAAAGGAAAGGAAAGGAAAGGAAAGAAAAGGAAGGAAGGAAGGGAAAGGAAAGGAAAGGAAAGGGAAGGGAAGGGAAGGAAAGGAAAGGAAAGGAAAGGAAAGAAAGGAAGGAAGGGAAGGAAAGGAAAGGAAGGGAAGGAAGGGAAGGAAAGGAAAGGAAGGGAAAGGAAAGGAAAGGGAAAAAGGAAGGAAGGGAAGGGAAAGGAAAGGAAAGGAAAGGAAGGGAAGGGAAGGGAAAGGAAAGGAAGGAAAGGAAAGGAAAGGAAAGGAAAGGAAGGGAAGGGAAGGGAAGGGAAGGAAAGGAAGGAAAGGAAAGGAAAGGAAAGGAAAGGAAAGGAAAGGACGAGTTCATTCATCCCACAGGTCTTGAGCATTTAGGAAGGAAACCAGAAACCCCTGGCAGGAATGAGAGCAATTTGGCCTCTTCTCTTCCTGCTTCCCAAAATAGAGGCAGAGAAAAATGCTACCGAATGCTCTCTCTCCGGCAAATTAGACACACTCGCTCTTCTTACAGCTACCTCCCCTTCCTTTAGCAAGGGCAGGATGAGGCTGGTGGGGAAATAATCCCAAGCAAACACAAACATTAGCCAGGGGAGCCGGGGAGGAGGGGACAGGAGGGGAGCAAGGCAAACCTATCTGAGCTGAACAATGCCGAACGAGGGGAGACTATATTTACAAGTCATTTTCCTCATAAAAGCCAGGGAAAAAGAGCCCCCTTACCAACCTTCAATGGCCCATTAAGGGCATGGAATTGAATATTTTTCTGTACTCTGAACAGTGTTGGATTTGTAAGATGTGCAGATGCAGAGAGATAAACTCAACAAAACATCCATAACAAAGTCCTTTTTTATCGGTTCATCGGGTATCCTCATCACTCACATTGGTGATGAAGTTCTTCTTGAATGACGAATCCTTTGCATATCTGTCTTGCAGGTAAAAAGATGATTTATCTTCTATCCTTTTTCCCCCCATGTTGTAGCGATAGAAGTAGAGGAGTTACCAGGAGTCCATGAGTTCAGCCAAGAGTGAGGAAAACCTCCCCCAACCCCCTCGAGGGTCAATTTAGTGACCAATCAGGATTACAGATGTGGTCACATGATATGGACTACATTTCCCAGGATACCTTAACTACATTTACCATGATGCATTCCCTTAAGGGGAAAGCTCACAATTGTCACCTAACTGTCCAATTCCCATACACTGGCTGGACAGCACAAATATCATGGGCTTGTTCAACAAGGGGCTTGGTGTGATGACGCACGGCGTGGCACAAAGGCAACCCAGTCAGATAATCAGGAGGAGTCACTTTATTAGCTCCCAACTTTGCCCCCAATATCCTGGTTACCTTCTGGGCTGGAGAAAAACTCTCCCAGGAACAGCCTTTGGATGCAGAGAATCAAGTCCAAAACGTGGTCAACAAAAACTGTAACTAGAAGTCCAATCAAAGCAAGAGGAGGTCATTAGTCTGGCAGGGCAAGAGAAGGAATTCCAGGCGTGAAGGAACGGCAGTAATTCAACACAGTTGGGAGGATGCCAGGAACGCAGATAAGCAAAACCAACATGAGATAAACTCACGTTTGTTCCCAGCAGACACCGCACTCAGCCTGCATCTCCTTTAAATTCTCATTCCCAGCTGTGGGTAATGAAGGGAATCAGGGCCCTTTCCTCCCCGTAAGCCATGCAACCCCCATTGCTCCCTTCTCCGTTCCTCCCTGCGTGTCCTAGGATGAAGAGGGAGTGGTCCTGGGTCTTCCTCTGAGTTCCCTCTCCTTTGTTCTACCTCTCCCCTGCTCTGCCCAGCCAGACTTTGCCCTTCCCCAGTTTCCTCCACAGCTGATGGAGCCCCACTCCCGCTCCCTGTCAGCCGTTCATCTTCCTCCTCGGATTCAGACTTTGACAGGGGCATGACAGTTGGCTGCCGTCGAGATTGGCTGGCTGTAATTTGGATGCCAAAGTACAGGTAGTCCTTAACATACGACCACAACCCGAGCCCACAATTTCTGTCGCTAAGAAAGACATTTGCAAGACAAGACAACGCATAAAAAACTCGGGTTGAGTTCTGCCACCATGGAAGGTTGGGACAACGATTTGTCCAGGATGGGACAGGTTTGGTCTCAGGGTTAAGGCAGCAGGCTGGAAAGAGAGAAGACGTGGGTTCTAGTCTCGTCTTTAGTTATGAAAGCTGGCTAGGTGACTTTGGCCAACCCAACCAGGAGACGGTGAGTTTGAATCCTACCTAAGGCCTGAAAGCCAACTGGGTGAATCTTTCTCTCTCAGCCAAGCCCACCTCCCAGGATTGTTGTTGTGGGGGAGGGGAAAGAGGAGGAAGGTGTATGGGATGTGTTTGCCGCCTTGAGTTTTCTGTAAATACAGGTGGGAAAGAAAGAAAGAAAGAAAGAAAGAAAGAAAGAAAGAAAGAAAGAAAGAAAGAAAGAAAGAAAGAAAGAAAGGAGGGAGGGAGGGAGGGAGGGAGGGAGGGAGGGAGGGAGGGAGGGAGGGAGGGAGGGAGGGAGGGAGGGAGGGAGGGAGGAAAGAAGGGGAGGAGGGATGGGATTCAAAAAGTTTTACTACTGGCTCTGTGGGTGTGGCTTGGTGGGCGTGGTGTGGTTTGGTCAGCATGACTTGGTGGGCGTGGCAGGGGAAAGATATACTGCAAAATCCCCCTTCCCTCCCCACCCCACTAACCTGCTTTCCAGCTCCGTTCTCCTGTGCAGGACAACCAAAGAAGACCCAGCCGATCAGTTGGGACTCAATGGGAGGCAGAGAATAGATGGGGGTTGGTGGGGGGGCAGTTAGAGGTGGGATTGGCTGGTTCTCCAAATGACTCAACATTTCTGCTACCGGTTCCCCAGAACTGATCCAAACCGGCTGTATACAACCTCTGGAGGAGAAGAGGAGAAAGAAGGATGTTGATGACCCAAGCTCTGTAAAGGACCTTGGAATACTCACCTCTAATGATCTAAGTGCTAGAGCCCACTGCAACTACATAGCCAAAAAGGCATTAAGAGTTGTTAACCTAATCCTACGTAGCTTTTTCTCTGGTAATATCACACTACTAACCAGAGCATACAAAACATTTGCTAGACCAATACTCGAATACAGTTCATCAGTCTGGAACCCACATTACGTATCTGATATTAGCACAATTGAGAAAGTCCAGAAATATTTCACAAGAAGAGTTCTCCACTCCTCTACTCGCTGTAGAATACCTTATGCCACCAGACTCGAAATTCTAAAACTAGAAAACCTTGAATTACACCGTCTTCGGTCCGACTTAAGCATGGTATATAAAATCATACATTGCAATGTCCTACCTGTCAATGAATACTCCAGCTTCAACCATAACAACACAAGAGCACACAATAGATACAAACTCAAAGTAAACCGCACCAAACTTGATTGCAGGAAATACGACTTCAGCAATAGAGTGATCAATGTCTGGAATACTCTACCCGACTCTGTAGTCTCTTCCCCAAACCCCAAAAACTTTAACCTTAGACTGTCTACTATTGACCTCACCCCTTTCCTAAGAGGTCTGTAGGGGCGTGCATAAGCGCACCAACGTGCCTACCGTCCCTGTCCTATTGTTTCTCTTATTCTTCTTTTATTTTTCTTATATGTACCTATTTCATGTATTCACAACTATGTATACACTTATACTTATTATCTTGTAAACAATTGGCAAATCAAATAAATAAATAAAAAATAAAAAATAAGGAAGGAAGGAAGGAAGGAAGGAAGGAAGGAAGGAAGGAAGAGAAGGAGGAGGAGGAGAAGGAAGGAAGGGGAGGAGGAGGAGGAGGAGAATGAAAGGAAAGGAAGGAGGGAGGGAAGGATGGATCCCCCCTGAACAAAACCGCAAGGCCATTGAAATTCAGCAATGGCAGCTAAGCTATTCCTTTCCCCCGTCATTCCAGAGGATTGATTCCCCAACATCTGCTGGAACATATGCCGTTCCTCTCAGCATCGCATTCCCTTGCAGAGAAGAAGGGTCTGGAAGCGGAATGGATGCCCCACCAGGTTTGCGCAGAGAAACCCAATTCTTGGCTGGAGAAGGTCTCTCCTCCACCCCCACCTCTTTTGTCCCAGGAATTAAGAGCTGCCTTCACAGGGTTGATAGCTGCAAGGACACCCAGATGCTCCCCGGGGAAACCCCTCCCTGGGATGAGAACCCAGGAAACGCTCTCTGGGTACCCCAGATCAGCACTGGAAGGACTCAGCCGAGCAGAGTTGCGGCCCTGTTTCGCACGGCTGACGATGGCTGTCAGCTGCGGTAATTAGATGGCATTAACGGGAATGGCAAAAAAAGTAAAGACTCATTACTTTAGATGGTTTATCTCTTGCTTTGAGTGGAACAATCAAAGACATGGGATGTCATTCTTGATTTTTCCACTGGTCCACAGAGAGAGAGGCAGACAGAGAGACAGAGACAGAGAGAATGAGAGAGAGAGAGAGAGAGAATGAGAGAGAGAGAGAGAATGAGAGAGAGAGAGAGAATGAGAGAGAGAGAGAGAATGAGAGAGAAAAAGAATGAGAGTGAGAGAATGAGAGAATGAGAGAAACAGAGAGAGAGAGAGAGAGAGAGAGAGAAGGAGAAAGAAAAGAAAGAAAGAAAGAAAGAAAGAAAGAAAGAAAGAAAGAAAGAAAGAAAGAGAAACAGAAAAGAGAGATAAAGAGGGAGACAGAAAGATCGAGCAAGTGAGGGAGAGAAATAGAGAGAGAGAGAAAGAGTGAAAAAAGAGAGAGGAGAGATAAATAGGGAGACAGAAACAGAGAGAGAAACAGAGAGACACACACAGAGAGAGAGAGAGAGAGAGAAAGGGAAAAAAGAGAAAGGGAAAGAAGAGATAAAGAGGGAGACAGAAAGAGAGAGAGAACAAGAAAAAGAGAAAGGGAGAGAGAAAACTGGAGCATGACTGAGAAAAAGGAGAGAGAGAGGGAGAGAGAAAGAGAGACAGTGAGAGAGAGAGAAAGAGAGAAAAACTGAAAGGGACAGAAAGTTAAAGAGCGAGAAAAAGAGAGAAAGAAAGGGGGAAAGAGAAAGAGATAGAGAACAAGAAAATGAGAGAAAGAGAAAGAGAGGGAGAAAGAGAAAAAGAAAAAAGAAAGAGGAAGAGAATAAAAGAGTGAGAAAGACACATAGACACACACACACACACACACACACACACACACACACACACACGGGTGCCCACATACACTATATTCTCGCTTACCAAAACACAAGAACTCAATGAAATGACGATCTACTGGAAGGCATGTGACAAAAAAATCCTAAAAGTAGCAGCCAAAATCATGCAACGGAAACCCTGCCTTTGTATATGTGCATGCGTACGTGTGTGTGTGCATATGTGTGTGTGTGTGTAGGCGCCTGAGTGTGCACAACAAAACCATAAATAAAATTGAGCTACTATGGTCACACCATCTCGGGACAGCCAGGGGTGGGATTCAAAAATCCCAGCAACCGGTTTGCTGCCTGGTTGCTGGGTGGGTGTGGCCTACCAGAACTTCCGAGAGGACCGTTTTTCAGCTTCCCCAGAGTCAGGAGGCTTCCCTCGGGCCTCTGGGAGAGCGAAGATGCCCTCCCTTGAGCTCTGGAGACACTCCGAAGCCGGAAACAGGCCCATTTCCGGACTTCCAGTACTTCCAGAAGGCCCATCCTCCCCTCCCAGAGCCTCCATGCAGACCCTGCACTTACCTACAACCAAAATGGGCCTCATGGAGACTCCTGGGAGGGGCAGGGTGGGTGGGGCCAGACAGTCGGTTCAACTACCGGTTCGCTGAACCGGATGTAAATTTAACATCCGGTTCGGGCGAACCGGTGCAAACCAGCTGAATCCCACCCCCTGGGGACAGCTAAACAAAGTAGAATGAATGGAATCCATTCCAAGCAGTTTGGCAGAACTAAAGTCCAGTGCAGATCGCTCTCCACAAACTGAGTCAAGATAAGCATAACCTCGGATGACGAGAATGTTGGTTACGGTTGTGATTCCCGATTTCCCACTTTTCCTTGCCTTCCTTGGAGCAGTCATAATATCATGATGCTGGGTAGACAAGGTCCATTAAGCCAGGGTCTCCAACCTTGGCAATTTGAAGACTTGTGGACTTCAACTCCCAGAATTCCTCAGCCAGCTTGTTGGCCGAGGAACTCTGGGAGTTGAAGTCCACAAGTCTTAAAGTTGCCAAGGTTAGAGATCCTGCTTTCAGCCATTCTGAACACCTTTGGTGCAGAAGCTCAGATTAAAAACACCTCCCAAAAGATGACCAAATGCAACATTTCTCTACCGCTGATTCCACTGTAGAACATTTTCGCTTTTCAAACTTCTTCGAAGAGCAAAGAAATTCTTTCCATTTCCAAGTGTTTTGCGTTTCAAAATTAAAAATTCTTCAAAGTTTGGACTCTGTCTTGTGTAAGGAAAAAGAAAAATTGGAGTGACACGATAGCACTTCCAACATTTGAGTGGCTGCCAGAGGGAGGAAGGGATCAAGCTGTTTTCCAAAGCAGCTGAAGGCAGGACAAGAAGCAACGGATGGAAACTAATCAAGGAGAGAAGCAACCTGGAATTAAGGAAGAATTTCCTAACAGGAGGACAATTAACCAGCGGAACAACTTGGCTTCAGAAATCATGGATGCTCCACCACTGGAGGCTTTTAAGGAGAGATAGGACAACTGTTTATCTGTACTTGTAGAGGGTCCCTTGCTTGAGCCGAGGGATAGACTAGAAGACCTCCAAGGTCCCTTCCAACTCTATTAGTCTGGAGTTAAATCTGGTCCCATGCCCTATACGAGGTTCCCAAGGTGTTTTTGGACACCGCTATCGATGGCGAAGAGCAACCAGCAGGTCCTCCTTCCTTAGCACCTCATTCTTGACAAGGGATTTATCTGGTCTCAGTTGCTATAGCAACGAAACACCACATCATAAATAGTCACACCATGCCTCAATGAGGGATTGGCCCCATTCTGCCGGAAAAAAAGCATCAGGCGGAAAAGCTGTTGGAAAGGACCCCGTCACGATCTCTCTAAAACAAACTCCTCTTTGCATCTTCTCAGATTCTCAACTGCCAGGACAACCGACGCTTCCCAGAAATGGGTCGCCATCCAGGATGAGAGTTTCTGCCATAGCTGGAGGTTCAAAACCCATCATCCCTACCCGAGGCCAATCTAGCAGATTGTGGTTCGCCGGCAGCAGGTGTGGTTGGCTGAGGTCTTGGAGAGTGAGGACTCAGATGAGGGGCCTGCAAGTGACACAGGGATGGGGCCAGGACCATCAGGGAGTGGAGTGCTGCCTTTGAAGATTATGGAAGCTGGCAGCAGTGAGGAAGAGGCCCCCGAGGAGCCTGTGCCCAGTGCGCATGCGTGCAGGGCTGCTTGAAGGAAAGAGCAGCTGCAGCAGCACAGGTGACTTGGGAGTAAGGTTGCAAGGTAATGGCTCCTCCCTGAGAAGATAAAAGCCAGCTGAGAAACCGGAATTCTTTGCAGGAAGCAAAGAAGTTTTTGCACTCAAGCCTTGTGGACAATCGGACTCTCTTGGTTGGTGTTTGGAGACTCTTTGTGTTTGAAATATTTCTTGGCAACTTTATCTAGTGTTCTTGGGCAGCCTTGCACAACCTTGGCAAGGCTCGTTCTTATCAGAGATAATAAGTCTGAAGCAGCCTTTTAACTGTGAAGGAATGGAATTCATAAAGAATCATTAAAAGGTTTTGCTGTTCCCTCTGTTTCGTGTTTGTTTCCTTGGAATAAGGTTTGGGTCAGAACACATTGTCTGGAAGCAATGCCAGGGGAGAGTCACCTGGACGAGGATCGTGGTCGAGAGAGATTTTTTTGCGAGCATCAACTCTTTGGAGATGTGTTATGGATGGTTGTCCATGAGGTGATTGTGTCGGGGAATTTGCATGGCCGGTGTCCAAGAGATGCTGACACGAACTTATACTTTTAAATAAATAAGCATATTTCACAACTACCGTGTTTCCTCTGAAAATAAAACCCAACCAGAAAATAAGCCCTAATAAATCTTTTGGAGCAAAAATTAGTATGACCTGGTCTTATTTTGGGGGGAAATGTGGTATATATACAGTAAACTAGATAGTCAGCCAACAAAAGCCTCGTGAGGTAAATTAACATGGCAGGAACATCATGAGGTAAATCACAGAGAGCATACAAAGCAAAAAAAAAAAAAAAAGGCGGGAAACAAGGAAACTCCTTCTTTATACTCAGCAGCCAATCACAGCTCAGATTCCCTCACACAGTGGCCAGCTCTCTTCAACCAATGAGCTGTAACCAGGTCTTCTTACTCATTCTCCAATCCTTCACTGCTCCAGATATTAAATTTTAAGTATCTTTAAGACATCAGCTTAGATCACATTGGCGATCTGTTTGGTTAGAGGGATAAAGATCTTGAGAAGATCAAGATGCTCACTGACCGTCCAAATATTCTTATTTTTTCATTGTTGGGAGAAAGGCAGCCTTTATTTCTACTCCTCCATCTCTTGGACAGCATCCTTCTCCATTTGTTGAGGGCAAATGCTGCTTTAATAGCTGATGAAATGGATGGTTGGGAAACAAATGAAAAAGTTGTCCCACCGCCTCTTCTCGATCCGTCGCAGGTGGAAGTCTTGAAAAGCTGATTTGCTGGACCCCAAATAGCCATACCTAACAGCAGAGGGCGGCATGATGTTGACCTCAGCTGGTTCTCAGAAGCTAAGAGTTGGTTGGTTAGGACTTGGATGGGAGACCACCATGAAATGACAGGAATCAGACATAATATAAAGGCAAAGCAAGGAGAAGGGGAAATAATAACAGCACGATAATCAGCCACATCGCTAGCACTGAAGATCTTACCTAGTTGGGTTATGAAATGTCTGCAAGAAAACAACCAAGCTCAGAGAGCACCAAGGACCCCACAGTCCTCCTCCTCCTCCTCTTCCTACCTCATCCGTTCTAGCACTGATGATGTTGCCTAGTTGGGTAATGAAAGGTCTGCAAGAAAACTGCAAAGCTCAGAGAGCATCATCCGCAGTCCTCCTCCTCCCACTCCTCTTCCTCCACCACCACCTCCTCCTCCTCCTCCTCCTCCTCCTCTTCCTACCTCCTCCCTTCTAGCACTGACGATGTTAGCTAGTTGGGTAATGAAATGCCTGCAAGAAAACCACCAAACTCAGAGAGCATCACCATTCCAACCCCAAGCTACAAAGATTCTCTTCTCTTCATATGGGTCTAAATCAACAAGCAAATAATCCACCTTCTTGCTAACACTCGTACCTCTGGCAGGGATCGTCTGAAGAGAAAAATTCTGCTTCCTCCCCCTTCCCTCCCTCCCTTTTCCTGGAACAAAAACCGCATGGCACTTCCTAAATTTGGTTCTTGTACCTTTTAGTCAGAAACCTGCCTGGCAGCTTCCCAGAACCACTTTAGCAAATTAACCCCGCTGTCGTTCTTGCATTCGGCCTTGCAACCCAACAAATTAATGGTAAAATTAGATTGCGTTGTTTATTGTTTCATATCTTTCTTCATTTCCTTGTTATCATCCTTCCCCATTCAAAACCATGGGCTGCTAGCCGCTCAGAGCATAATCAGCCTTTGAAAAGACAAAAAGCAGGAAAAAAATGAACAATTAAAACACCCTCAATAACCCTGTTTGCCTGCAAAAGCCTTTTGAAAGCGATGCAGCCCGTAATTAATTCTAAAAACAGCCTCTTTAGTCCTCTTCCCGTGGTTTGACTTTTAATATAGGTAGCAGTTCCTCGGCTTACGGCCATCACTGAGCCCACAGTTTTGAGCGTAAGTCGCACCGGTCATAAAGCGGATTGCTACATGATCACACTCGATTTTACAGCCTCCTTTTGTGGCGGTCATTAAGTAAATTGCTTGCTTGCTATGTTTTCTGGCAAAGAAATGTAAATCGTGGTCATGAGGCCCCGGGCAGTAGTGGTATTTAGCCGGTTCGCACCAGTTCAGGTGAACCGATATCTAGGATTTGGCGTGGGTCGCCAAACCAGTAGTAACTTCTGGCTGGTCACGCCCCTGACCTGTGATGACTCAAAGGGGCGTGGCACAAAAGCAACAAAGTCACAAAAATAGGTAAATTCCCTTTAATCCCTCCAACTTGGTCCCCAATGCCCAGTTATCTTCGGCTGGAGAAAAAAACTCTCCCAAAAACAGTCAACAAAGGAAATAAATGCCGTCCAAACCCAAAGTAAAGATAAATTAGAAATAACAAAACCAACACAAACCATGCTGAAGTAATTAACACAACAGGCCAGGATAATAAATTGCAGACTTGAAGCACACACAGTTGGGAGGACGCCAAAACCCAAATAGGCCTCGACAAAGATAAGGCACGCTTTGCTTCCAGCAAGGAGCTGTGTAAAATGCCCCTCTTATATTCTGTTCTCCCAGCTGCAACTAATGAAGGAAATCAGGACCCTTTTCTCTCTCGTAAGCCAGTTTGCTCCTTTCTCCGTTCCTCCCTGCGTGCTCTAGGATGAAGAGGGGGTGGCCCTGGGTTCTTCCTCTGAATGCCCAGCCGGACTGTGCCCTTCCCCAGTTTCTTCCACAGCCACCGGAGCCACACTCCCACTCCCTGTCAGTTGCTCAACCTCCCCCTCAGAATCAGACTCCAACAAGGGCATGACACAACCCAGTCACCCGGTCACTGTTCGCTCACTTGCCCAGCCCGCCTGACACTCGCCCCACCCAGTCACTCCTTAAGATAATTCTTTTTTCCCCCCTCCTGATTATCAGCTGTTCCTAAAATTTGCTGTACCGGGATTCCCTTCGCTGTCTTACTGCTTTGCCCAGGAGGCTTCCTTGAGGCCCAGGAAGGCAAAAAAATAGAGTGGTGGCATAGCCCTCACCCCCTGCACTCAATTTTTGCCTTCCTGGGACCAAAAAGGGCCCCCAGGCCCAGAAGGCCCCAAAACAGGGGTTTTGGTGTTGCTGCAAAAAAAAAACCACGCCCACCCAGTCACATGGCCATGCCCACCTAGCCACGCCCACCAAGCCACGCCCACAGAACTGGTAGTAAATGTTTTTGAATCCCACCACTGGCCACGGGGCGCTGTGAATGGCTATAAATGCCAGTCAGTTGCTGAGTGCCCAAAATGCGGTCATGTGACCACAGGGGGGGCACACCTCAGAACTTCAAATCTGGGTCTTAAATCCCATTTTGGGGGATCTGTCATAACTTTGAATGATCACTAAGCGGCCAATAAGTTGAGGAGTAGCTAAATCCTTACAGTGGCCATGCTGGCTGGCTGGGGAAATCTGAGATTCAGAGGCTGCCCAAGTTTCTAAAGACTTTGGGCAGCTTTTGTCTGTCATTTTTCTCTTCACTCTTTCAGATAAACAGATAAACAGATAATCAGAGTTGGAAGGGACCTTGTAGGTCATCTAGTCCAACCCGCCCCCTGCCGCCACCCAAGCAGGAGACCCTACACCATTTCTGACAAAGGGCAGTCCAATCTCTTCTTGAAAGTTTCAAGGGATGACGCTCCCGCAACAAAAGAACTTTCCTCTTTTCCATTGTCTTTCTTATTAGTTCTTCTTAGCTTTTATCTTGCTACCTTAAAATGTCATAAAATTACTTTTCAAAAAAGCCAGTTCCTCAAATCATTAAAACCCCACAGGGCTCAGCGCCCAGTTTACCTCAAGACCTGGGAGAACCTGGAGCTAAATTTGAAAGGTGGTATCTCCACAGTAGGGATCAGGGTGCCATACTCCTAATGACCCTTAGAGGGCCACAAAGTGATAAGAAAACCCCTGGGCCGCCCCCTGGTGGTCAATGCAGATTTTGCAGCTCTTATACAGTAGTTCTACTGTAAAGGTACCGGTAGAGAGAACGAGAATGCAGGCGACTTCTAAAGAAGTGTGTTCCCACCTCCAGGAGAAGATCTTCCTTCGGGCGAATGAGAAAGTGTCTCTGAATCTTGCCCCAATATAAGATAGCGGTTTTATGTTATTCTTTTCATTGTTAGCTTTATTGAATTAATTTTGTATCATCATTAATTTTGTTTGATGGCTTATTGTACCCTGTGACTATCATTAAGTGTTGTACCTGATGATTCTTGACGCTTGACGAATGTCTCTTTTCTTTTTTATGTACACACTGAGAGCATTTGCACCAAGACAAATTTCTGGTGTGTCCAATCACACGTGGCCAATAAATAGGTCTTTCTCCAGAAGGATTTGTCCCAGCCTGGTCCTTCAACTCTTCCAAGCAGGCTCCGACCCATCCCCCTTTCATTCTCTCCTTCTCTTTCCTTCCACTCCTTCTAGCCTTAGAGTCTTCTGTAGGGAGCTAAGTCTTTACATAATGCATCCAAAAATGGATGCTTTGAACCTGGTCTTTTTTTTGCAATTCAAGATCTAGTCTATACTGCTCTCCTGCTTTCCTCATAACAACCCTGTTAGGTGGGTTCAGAAGGAGACAATCTGGACCAAAGTCACCTGGCAAGTTTCTGTGCCTAAGATGGGACTAGAACTCACAGTCTGCTGGTGATTGGCCCAAAGTCATCCAGCCAGTTGCTGTACCTAAGGTGGGACTAGAATTCACAGTCTCCTGGTGATTGGCTCAAAGTCACCCAGCCAG
>NC_142012.1:1178363-1183363 GCF_049901735.1 Notechis scutatus
AATTGAAACAAATGAGTGTGCTTTGGGCACTTGCCAAGCTGGGTGGGTCGGCTGAAAATCACTTTCTACCTATTATCAGCTGAATTTAAACCCTAATGATCCGGTAACCAGGTTTGAGCAGAGTAATGTCACTTAGGAATGGAAGCTGCGCAAACAGCGTGGCTTTCCGTAGAAGGCTTGAAAATCTGCGCTGCAGAACGGAGGATTCCCACCTGAATCTTCCCCAGCGGAGGATCGAGAGTCCTTAAAGGCCTCTGTTTGATGGGATGGTTGAGGATTCCAAGACCCGGTTCATAGCAGAGATCCAGGTCTCCAATTTACGCTACCAAAAAAATGTCTGCGGCAAGATGCAAAATCATAAAAGGGATTTAAGTCTGCTGAAACAGAAGGACCTCAAGGATGAAGTAGGAATCCACTTCTCACCACCATGATTGAAAGCTGCATTGCTACATTCCGACATTGTGCTCTCCCCGCTCCTCTCCCTCCCTCTCTCCCCCTCTTTTCCCCTCTCCCCGTCTCTTCCTCTCTCTCTTTCCCTCCCCCCTCTCTCCCCCTCTCTCCCCCCTCTCTCCCTCTCTTCCTCTCTCTCTCCCTCTCTCTCTCTCCCTCTACCTGTTTCTCTATCTCTCCCTCCCCCTTCTCTCTCACTTTCCCTCTTTCTCCCCCTCTCACCCCCTCTCGCCTCTCTCTCCCCCCTCCCCTCTTCCTCTCTCTTTCCCTCTCTCTCCCTCTCATCTCCTTCTCTCTCTCTCCCTCTACCTCTTTATCTCTCCCACCCCCACCTCTCTCTCACTTTCCCTCTTTCTCCCCCTCACACCCCCTCTCTCCCTCTCTCTTCCCCTCCCCCTCTCTTCCTCTTCTTTCCCTCTCTCTCCCTCTTATCTCCTTGTCTCTCTCTCCCTCTCCCTCTCCCTCTCTCTCTCTCCCTGTTTCTCTATCTCTCCCTCCCCCACCTCTCTCTCACTTTCCCTCTTTCTCCCTCCTCACACCCCCCCCCTCCTCCCCTCTCTTCCTCTCTCTTTCCCTCTCTCTCCCTCTCATCTCCTTGTCTCTCTCTCCCTCTCCCTCTGCCTCTACCTGTTTCTCTATCTCTCCCTCCCTCCCCCTCTCACTTTCCCTCTCTCTCCCCCTCTCTCCCCTCTCTTCCTCTCTCTTTCCCTCTCTCTCCCCCTCTCTTCCTCTCTCTTTCCCTCTCTTTCCCTCTCTCTCGCTCTCTCTCTCCCTCTACCTGTTTCTCTATCTCTCCCTCCCTCCCCCCTCTCACTTTCCCTCTCTCTCTCCCCCTCTCTCCCCTCCCCTTCCCCTCTCTTCCTCTCTCTTTCCCTCTCTCTCCCCCTCTCTTCCTCTCTCTTTCCCTCTCTTTCCCTCTCTCTCCCTCTCTCTCTGCCTCAACCCGTTTCTCTATTTCTCCCTCCCTCCCCCTCTCACTTTCCCTCTCTCTCTCCCCCTCTCTCTCCCTTTCTCTCCTCCCTCTTCTCTTTTCTTCTCCCTCTCTCTTCCTCTCTCTCCGCTCCCCCTCTTCCTCACACACACACACACACACACACACTTACAACAAGAGTTCTAGAGGTGTTTATTCAGGTCCAGAGAAAGCCACTCCGTTGTACCGGTTCAGATTCCGAGCTCAGCACAAAAAGAGTCCCTGGGTAACCGAGTCCGATGGACATACCTGAAATCCAGTGAACCGGTCCAAACGGGGCCAGGATACACAGCACGAGAACACAAGGCGCGGAACCGGGCACGGTTGCTCCAGCAATGCTCAAGTCCTCTGGACGGGGTTAAGTAGGTGACCCTGATGCAACCCTTCATGAGAGACTAGGTTGCCTCCTTGTGTGTAGTCTAGCTGACCAGCATTGTGTCTGCCTCCTCTCTGCCCTACGTGTCCTTGGATTGGGAGGAGGTGTGGATTCCACCTCCTCATTGCTAACGGGCAACGGCTGTTCCTGGTCCTCACCTGGAGCCTCCTGGCCAACTCACCTTGCTCTGCTCCAGCTTGTCGCTCATCCGATCGACCCAGCTGAGCCCCGATCCAGGTCATCTCTCCGCTTCGTTCTTTCCGCTGCTAAGTCAAACTCACCCTTCTCTTCCAAACCTGCATCTGGAGATGGATCCGGGAGCAGATCCGTGACAAACCTTCCCTAACCATTCACTGCTTGTCAGGTAACCTTCCACACCAACTAGCAGACAGAAGACATCGATGAAAACATCTTCACTGCACAACATGTGGACAGATTCACCACCCCGTCAACTCAGAAGCTGTGAGCGTCCTAAACCAATCCAAGTCAATCCAAACACTAGATCCCTCCTGGAAGCCTGGCATTCGGACAAACCGGCCATCAACAGACACATGGAGGTAAACGACATTTACATACCATTCAGAGAGCCAAAAGAGGAAACCAAAGTACCTCCACACCAGTGATCGACACTCAGATGAGCAGAGATTAACATCAGGATTAATGCTAGACCAACGATCAAGAATTAAACACTACCCCAAACAAGGAACTATCAATTCAGACAAGCGATCAAACATAAATTACAGCCTGATCAAGAAACCACCAGGAAGAAAACAATACTCAAACCAACACCGACAGAGCAAGCCACTGTATATAAACAGAGAACACAACCCTTACTCCCTTCTAGCACTGATGATGTCACCTAGTTGGGTCATGAAAGTTTAGCAACTTACCAGATTTCCCCAGCCAGCAGAGGTTGTAAAATGGGGTGAAACTCAATAACTGATGGATGGAAACTGAACAAGGAGAGATTCAACCTGGAAATAGGGAGAAACTTTCTGACAGTGAGAACAATCAGCCAATGGAACAGAAGTTGCCTTCAGAAGTTGTGGGTGCGCCATCACTTGAGGCTTTCAGGGAGAGATTGGACTGGCATTTGTCAGAATTGGTGTAGGGTCTCCCGCTTGTGCAGGGGGTTGGACTAGATGACCTACAAGGTCCCTTCCAATTCTGATTATCTGTTATCTGTTACTGTCTTATTTAGCAACATAAATTTTGACCTCCAATGGCATCATAGAACAAGGACTATTTGCAACTTCTTGGTACGTGGATGCTTTGTGATGACCCGAAGGGGCGTGGCACAAAGGCAACAGAGCCAGATAATCTGTAGGAGTCCCTTTATTAGTTCCAACTTTGCCCTCAATGTCCTGGTGACCTTCTGGGCTGGAGAAAAACTCCCCCAGGAACAGCCTTTGGCTGCAGAGAATCAAGTCCAAAATATGATCAACAAAAACTGTAACTATAAGTCCAATCAATGCAAAATGAGGTCATTAGTCCAGCAGGGCAAGAGAAGGAATTCCAGATGTGAAGGAACGGCAGTAATTCAACACAGTTGGGAGGATGCCAGGAATGCAGATAACCAAAGTCAACACAAGATAAACTCACCTTTGTTCCCAGCAGACACCGCACTCAGCATGCATCTCTTTTAAACTCCCTTCTCAGCTGTGGCTAATGAAGGGAATCAGGGCCTTTTCCTCCCCCATAAGCCACGCAACCCACGTTGCTCTTTTCTCCATTCCTCCTCGCGTGCCCTAGGATGAAGAGGAGGTGGGCCTGGGTCTTCCTCTGAACCTCCTCTCCCTTGTTCTACCTCTCCCCTGCTCTGTCCAGCCGGACTTTGCCCTTCCCCAGTTTTCTCCCCAACCAACGGAGCCACACTCCTCCTCCCTGTCAGCAGTTCGTCTTCCTCCTCAGATTCAGATCCCGAAAGGGGCATGACCTGCTTCTTGGAGGAAGTGAATTATCTGGATCCCTTCCAGCCTGGATTGTCAGGCTCCAAAAAAAGCAAAACAGACACGGAGAGTCTTCCCTTATGGTTCCTCACCTATGGACCGAAATCCTGCCGAACTCAAGCAAGCTCCTTGCATCATTTAATTATATAATCTCAGAACTTCTACGGAGGAGTTGGGTCAAACTCTTTTGCGCTCAAACAAATCATCTAAATTTGGTTATTTCTTGGTCCTCTGGAAGGCAGCCACCCACCCCCTCCCCTCTGTGGGAATCCAGACCCCATTGCACCACAGGATTCAGGCTTGGGTACATGAGAAGTTTTATCTCTAAATACATTTTGTTCTTTATATGGTTCTCCATCTTCCCTTAAACATGAACAGGATCCACAATGGACCGAGAATCTGTGTCTCTGCTGTGACAGTCAAGCAAAAACCAAGTTAATCAAGTAACAATAGCAAATGGCGTGCGAGGGGCATCTTTGACTCAAACTTCCTTAAATCCCCAAATAGGTTGCCCAGACCTAATCCACATATCAAAGGAGGAGGTCTCCAAGACACAAATTGACCGAATTAAACAGTCTCCCAGTAGAACAGAATAAGCTTCCTACTTGACATGTACATTTTGTATACAGGTTTTATAGTTGACACACCCCACAGACCCCTCAAATGTCAACCTAGAAGCGGCAGGTAGACATTTCCACACTCCCGACAAGCTCCCCTATAAAACCTCTTCGCTTCTGGGAATAAATTATTCCCCTTTCCTCATAGCTGTCTGGATTTCATTTTTTATTTATTCTTGCGCCATCCCGGCTCATGTTGTAACCCCAATTATTTTACTCATAGGTATTGCGGGAAGCGAACCCCCTCCTAGAAGAATGAAATATTTTTGAGAAATGTTTTTAAAAAGGCAGGATAAACTATTTCCCCCTAAAAGACAAATAAAAAAACCCAGCTTCCTGCCTCACCCACCCAAGCAGACACGGAGCTGGGGCGGCTTTAGAAATGGAGATTGGGTAATCCATTGCTGCCATCAGCCAGATCTGGATCGGAGCCCTCGGCCATCATAGGGATTGCCCAGCCAGCCCCTTCATTTGGCATCACCCAGCAGACTTCAACCAAACTTGACTCAGACAAACATGGCCCCTGCATAGCCCCAGGGGAGGCTGACAACAGCCAATAGAATACGTGTTCTTGCACAGGAACAGGAAGCTCAAGTTTAAAGCCCAAGAGAAGATATAAAAGTCACTGTCAATTCGTA